>NW_027106921.1:4174-5193 GCF_000696795.3 Halyomorpha halys
ACATGACACACTCCAATAATTATCCAGCATACATCACTGAAGCTAAAAAAACATATTAATTAGGCACTAATTAAAGGCATTTTTTAAACATTAGTTACTTTGTTCGATTATTTGAATGGGATATTATCTTCGTTATGAAATCATTATGTGGGATCAGTCTGAAGAAAAAAACAATCACTTTTTTGACAAGAAAAAATATCACCACCATAATTACTGTATTTATATACAATAATGTATATAAATACAATGCGATAATAGTAATACACACAATATTGACACTATCGAATTCCATGGGAAATAACAACTGACATCTGCTGAACAAACAACTTGACAAAGGAAGTGTATTGTCTTATGGAAACATTACTGAGCAGTGACATGAATCGATTGGAGAAGATGGTCGGGGGTACGGTCAGCAAAGAAAAATATAAATAAATAAAAAAAAATGTTTATTTATGCCGACATTTCGACCTGAGTTTCAGGTCTTCATCAGGGCTATAAAATAAAAGAGATAACAGCCATCATTTAGAGAAACATAAAATTTAAAAGAAATAATATACAAATAAATTTGGAATTATTCAAAATATTGAATTGAATAATAAAAATATTATTCATTTCTACTCTGAATAATAATACTAAACTACATTTCATTTTCTGTCATGTTGTTCAATTTGTAGATTCAATTTTTTTTTCAGTTTTTTAGACACTACTAGCATATCTTATATTATACATATCTTCTTACCGACATAATATTATATTCTGCTTTGACTGTTAACAATCTCCTACAGCACAATTCTATGATTATTATTCAATTATTTTTTATTATTCAATTCAATATTTTGTATAATTCCAAATTTGTTTGTACACTATTGCTTTTCAATTATCTGCTCTCTCTTTCGTTCTATAGCCCTGATGAAGACCTGAAACTCAGGTCGAAACTTCAGCATAAATAAATATTTTTTTGTTTATTTATGTTTACCTTTGCTGACCGCACCAATCAGTAATCTGAGGTTTTATATATA
>NW_027106922.1:0-451 GCF_000696795.3 Halyomorpha halys
GGAAAAAAAAAACTGTTTTCTTTCTATTTTATTATACCATGTAATTATATGTAATTTATATATGTCTGATTACCGATTGATTAGTATGCTGTGTATGTAGCAATCTGATGTATTTGGGCAGCATAGATGAATAAAGTATTTCTCTCTCCTAAAATTATTGACCGTATTATTTCTAATTATGAAGAAGATAGTCGGGAGTCGGCCAAAAGAAAACAAAAAAATAGTTAACAACTATTTTCCGATGTTTCGCTCCACTGTGTAGTTGTTTATCAGGGCTAAAACTGGAACAGGTGGATAGTATTTTTATTTATTCTTTCTCGATCTTTATTTAATCTCAACTTACTTCATAATTTTCCGTTTAGTGTGTTAAATTTTATTTTCTTGAATCTATTTTTCTATTTTTAGAGACGTGTTATTAAGTCGGTTTATTTTTAATCTGATAGTTACGTAA
>NW_027106922.1:3381-4151 GCF_000696795.3 Halyomorpha halys
TCTGATGTCTAAATATTATTGAAGTCCTACCAATGAGCAGTTTGTTCAAAAGGCTAAATCATGCAATTGCAATAGAACTAATATCACATTTACTAGATGTATTTTTATGTAATGCCGTTGTAGATATCAATAAATAAATAGAAAAGGTGAATCTTGTGAAACCTAAACCGTACTTTCAATTAATTAATTAATTTATTCTTTAAAATAACTATTAATATTTTATAAAAATGAATAAAAATTCTATCTAATTATTTCAGCAGACTTAAGCTGCTAGAGAAAATTGAAAAGGAACAGTATATTAATTAAAATTGATTAAATTATTGATAATTATGTAAGAAAGGGTTATAGGCTTGACAAATTTAGGACTTTTTAATTTTATTTGCTTTGAATTAATTTTCAGAAGAAAACATATATTAGATGTTATGATTCTACGAAATTATGAGAAACTAAAATTAAGTACTAAGGGCGAGAACTGACGGTGGTACACAAAGAATTTTCCTAATCTTCATTCAGGAAGCAAACTCCACCTTGTTGGTCCAGGTAACAACATTTTCTTTATGACTAACAGTGAACTAAGCCCTCTCTCCTCAATATATATTTTTTTAATGCGTACATTTTTTTAATCCTACTTAATCCTAAGGTGGGACCAATATGACTCACTAATCCTAAAGTTAAGTTCTAGAAAAAAAAATGTATATATTTCTTTTGAGTTTTGTATTTCAGCAATGACCCAAATCCGCTTGCCTTGGACTACATCTGGACTAACGACT
>NW_027106922.1:4201-5761 GCF_000696795.3 Halyomorpha halys
TCTATTTTATTAAATTAAAACCTGTACTACTACAACCCATGAAGGGTCAAGAGTTCAGTACTTTCTATGGAAATGCACAGTAGTGCAAGGAGGTGATTTGGTCAGAATCACGCCCAACCGCCAGATTTTAACTCAATTAAGGGTTCCCAATTTATGAGGCTGGGGGGCAGAAGGGCTCCAGAATCCACAGGGTTGACTCCCGGCTCCAGTGTAACAGAAAATCTTTTTCTGCCGAGCCGGATTGGAACCCGGGTCCTTGGAGTTAGTAGCATCGCGCCTTACCATGCTCCCTGTCTATTTTATGCTATAAATATTTTTATTTCTTCTTTTTATTCATTTCTATATAATTTTATTTTCACTTACATTTGCATAATTTTAACCCTACCTTAATTTACCTGTTTGTATCTTATTTTAGCCCAGATGAAGTTTTACAATGTGAGACGAAACGTGTTTCTCCAGGCGGAAATTACTTTTTTTCCTGCTTAAAATTCTTTTTCATCTTCATCCGTTATTTTTATTCTATCCAGTTCCTCTTTCACTTGTTTTACATATCTCCTATAATTTTATAACTGCAGACTTTGTTGAAAATTTTCTTATTTAGTTTCTCATTTTTCATTCGGTAAAATCTTAGTCCCTTGGTAGTGATGGCTGTATTTTGGGTCCGCGAATCCTCTTCAGAATTTTCCTCTTAATCTTCAGGATCCTCTCGAGGCTCGGAAGGCTGACTGCTTCCATACCATACAGTATCACTGGCCTTACTACTGTACTGTAATGTCTTATTTTTGTATTAGGGGACAAATTGTTATTCTTGTAGACGTTCCTGGTGGTTATTCGTTCTTCTATGGGTGTCTTATCCGAAACGTTGCTACAGATTATCTCTCCTAACTATTTTTATTACTAAGTATTTATATATTCTATTCAGTTCATCCTTTTTCCATTTTCTTTAAATGTACGCTGCTCATTTTATATAGAATAATTTTCATCATCATCATTTAATATGTATTACATCATATAACCCTATGATAGTTTTTTTTTTTTAGTTTTTGTACCTTGTGTCTTAGCCCAGATAAAGGAAGCCTTGCCTAGTGGCCCGGAACGTCGGTGCATAATAAACAATTCTTGTTCAATTATGTGTTACATTTTTTTATTACTACGAAGACAACTTAATTTTTTTTTAAGAGAAAGCATTAAATCATTATTTTGAAACTAGAGAAGGATGTGTGAATAATTCCTTACATTTGTAAGACATGGAAGTGATTCGTTTGTGTTTTGTCTTATGTGATTCATTGAGACGTGACGGAGATTCAAAAATAACACAAATGCAAGGCTCCTTATCCGGTATTTTATCCTTTAAACCACACCTGCGTCAGACCTTACTCAGTTTTTGATGTTTTCTTACTTCAGTCACGTAAAGTTATCTTGTGATTATGGACTGTTGACTTGAACAATAGTTCCACCGCAAACGTTTCTCTATTTACAGTATCTAGAAGCATGATAGACTTCTATTTGTCTATGTGGTTAGAACTAAAACCCAGAGGAAAACACTTTTAATTTTTTTTT
>NW_027106922.1:12530-12793 GCF_000696795.3 Halyomorpha halys
ATATCCCAACACTTTTCAAAAAGAATATCAAAAACACTGAAAAATAACAAAAACTAAAATGATTACCCTACTATTTGCATAAAAAACACAGTTACTTTATCCAAGCATTACGCAATTGCCCCATATTAATATTTTGGCGATGACGTTTTATCTTATGTATCTAAGCCGGAATCGAATCAAATTTATTTATTTAAGAATAATACCAGTTGCTATTATAAAGTGTAATAAGTATCAGAGCTCTAAGTGTCCATTCATACTCTATT
>NW_027106923.1:0-1116 GCF_000696795.3 Halyomorpha halys
GAAGCTAAAATTACATTAGTGTTTGAATTTTTAAAAGCACATCGCCTTCTTTATAAATTATAACTCCTCTTCGATTTTTATTTTTTTATCAATTTTTTACTTTTATCATGCCATAGGCGTTGATGACCAGAGAGTTTTACGCCTTTAAGCAACAATCAACAACAACAACAACATATCAATATCAAAAATAATAGTAAAGATAAGGATTAAAATAAAAATGATCTTAAAACAACAGATAATATCACGATACGGAAATTGATTAAGTTTCATGCCAGATGCAATGAATTTAAAGAGTCACTATACAGGCATTACAAACAAATTAAAAATAAAATGGCATAAAAATGAATAATATATTTAAAGAGCATACAATCGTTCAGATATGAAATTTTAATAATTATTCAGAAAGAGTGGAATATAAAAAAAGAAGCGAGGGCTAGATAAATATGTGGAATTTTAGGCAAATAGAATTCAAAATGAGGGAGTATAAGGTCAAGTCCCTTTAATGCAGTGTGACTCTGATGTTTGGTTAAGTGGTACCCTTTTAATTAAAAAAAAATCAATTCGACAAAATAAATTATGTATGGATATGAAGAGATTTGGGCTAAAAGTAATTACAATAACTTTCGAATTACTATAATTTAGAATTACAATTGCAAAATTAATTGTAATTCTTATTTTTCCCAGGAATGCCAAGTAATTACAATACAATTAAATGTAATTGTAATTTTAATTACGAATATTTGACACCGAAACGGAAAAATTCAGTTTTACAATGGCTCCAAAATATGAAAATGATACCTAGTTTTTCGAGTTCTGGCAATGGCCGATGCTTCGCTCATATAGAGTGATTGCGATTTCAGTGCACATACTCAACCTCCACTGGCTCATAACCAATGATGTGGTGAGTGGGCTGCGCTGGGATCTCGAAGGGCCCTGCTATATATCTTATGCGTGGGGGATAGCGTGGGCTCGAGGATCATTAGGTCGAGATTGTAAATATTCTATATAATCCATTTTACTTAGTTGATTATTTTTATTTATTATTTTATTTAGTTTGTTGATAGTATTTAGTAGTAGTTGTTTTGTTTTATAGTTTATATACAATAGAGATTTTAT
>NW_027106924.1:0-1058 GCF_000696795.3 Halyomorpha halys
TCTAACGTCGTATATTTCATGGGCTATGATTTTATTTTTTTTAGAATAAAATTTGAGGGATGCGTCATTTTTAAATTACGCCGTTGCCCCTTAATCACTTTTTCGCACGAGTAAGCGAAAGTAGTGCATGAAATGCTGGTATAATTTTCAACAACACTACAATAATCCACGAATTAAAAAATAATATTTCCTGATACAAAATTATAATAGATATATTGTAAAATTTTAATTTTCTGCAAAAAAACGTTTCATAAAAATGTTGTATGAAACGTATTGAAATATCAGTAGTTAGTTAATTTATTTTCAGAAATCTTTATCTCAGGAACTATGAGACATACAGTCTATTAGCACTCAAATTAAAGGTAGTTTAATGAGCTAAAGTAGTTTATAATGTTTATTTTCGTAGGAGTAGTAGTTTTCATGAAATTTGCTAAAATAAAGTGATTTATAGTTGTTTAACCAATTTTCATTAACCAAATTTATATTTATATGTGAATATCATAAAAACTACTACCACTACGAAGATACGTGTCATAAACCACTTTATAGTAAGTTAAATTTCCTTTATTTTTAGTGCTGGTAGACATATGTGCGTCTTATCGGTCTAGAAATATATTTTTCAAAAATCCCACATTTTATACGAACAACTAGAAATTAACATTTTGTGAGTTTATTTCGTCAAATATCATAAAAACTACTACTCCTACAAAGATAAACATTATTAACTGTTTTATATTAAATTTAACTAGCTTTAATTTGAGTGCAGACTGGTCTGTACGTCAAATGGTTTCTGAAATAATGTTTTTATAAATAAAACATTATTATAAAACTTATTGTCCGAACAACTATAAATCAATTTATTTTAGCAAATATCATGAGAACTATTATTCCAATGTAGGTAAAGGTTGCTTTTTAAAAGGCTATTTCATATTTATAATATTTCAGTAAATTTTCTTTTCTTTAAATAATGTTCCTTTAGATTTTCTAGTGTCGTTAGTAGTTTTTAACATAGAGCTCCGAATGAAAAATTAATGTTTATTAAGGTTTTGAAAAAGCCA
>NW_027106924.1:3038-3325 GCF_000696795.3 Halyomorpha halys
TCAAATGTTAATGTCACGTATTGATCTTTCGAATAAAAAAAAAATTTTGATTACAATTTAATTTTTTGTGTTATTTTTTACAATTTCAAGTTATAGTAACAATTAAACAATTTATTGTTAAACAACGTTTCGCCCAATTTTGCAGGGCTTCGTCAGGGCTAAATAAGAAAAAACAAGATACTAAAATTTTAGAATTAACAGGACATTAAAAATATAAAACAATTAAGTTTATGAAGTATATAAAAAAACTAATAATAATTTTTTTTTTTTAATTATTTATTTATTGT
>NW_027106925.1:0-731 GCF_000696795.3 Halyomorpha halys
TGTTTCTCGCTCTTTTTATTCCTGAAGAAGGCTGGCTAATGTAGGCAAAAATGTTTGCATTCAATAATTCTGTTCGGCGTTAATTTTAACTGCCTTCCAGAGCATCTTCTCCTTGACTGTTACTCTTAGGAACTATTAAGTATGTACTATTATTCTATATTTTGAAATTTAGAGCAAACAGATAAATAATCACTGAATTTTAAATAAATAATCAAAATTTTTACATATTTTTTTAGTAAATTTAAATGTTTTAGGGCCATTATCTGAAGATGTGCAAATTTCATTTCCTATAATCTCAATAATAAAAATCCTACTTATTGCCATAGTACCTTAGTATTTAGTATGCCATGCAAGAGTACTTTTAATTATGTTTTAAAAAAATGTTAAAATGAGGGAGTGAAGGAAAACTTTCTGGACGTACATTTTTTATTTTATTTCTTTTTGCTGACTACAATAAATAATGATTCATATTTTTGAAATGAATCTTCATCTAATTACTGACTAAATCAGTTGGTGGATTGAAGAAACAAACAATAAATTTAATCAAAAATTAATTTTTAAAGTACTTTACCTGGGGTGTCGGACAGGGTGAGGGAGTGACAAAACCATCTTTTTAAATTTCTTATTTACTACTTACTAATATATTTTAGAGTTAAATAGCCTCCATAGTAGAACAAAAGGCATGGAATAGTTCTTAATTTTTTCCAATGGCTAGAAAAAAAGAACTCTGG
>NW_027106925.1:3592-9482 GCF_000696795.3 Halyomorpha halys
AAATAATATTTACAGAATTAATAAAACAAATAATTGACTTTATAATGAGAAAAAGAAAGATAAAAAAAAAAAAATAATGATTGTAATAAAAATAGATAAATATAGAGTTTACAGCAGGATGTCTTGCTTCAGTCTTCAAATCAGTCAGTATGAGGTTATATTCCTTATGTTTTAAGATGCTGAATCTTTATCTGTAACTGTGAATGGAACTTTGTAAACCGTATTTTGGAGTATTCCTTTGTTCCTATTGATTATAGTTGTAGTTCATGATGTATTTGAATATTTTTTATAAACCAAGGGGCATCTACTGCGATCCATAGGACCTTATTTTGGAATAATCATAATATTTTTCTTTTCGTAATGGATGCTCCTCTCCAGACATTACAACCATATTTTATATATCTAACCTTAGTATTGTTGTGTAAACAAGAATTCTCCACGTTTGTATCATGTCACTATGTCACCTACAGCAAATTTACTGGTTGTATATATTTGTATACAGTTGTAAATAACATTAATTAAATTATTAAAAAAAAAAAATAAATAAATATTATCTTGAGGGATTGTGAAGAAGAGAGGGCATAGGAGTGATAGAATATCCTTGAGTACCCTTCTAATTTCTTTATAAAATGTTATCATAATACTATTGATGCAGGTTTATTTTTTTTCCTTAAATTGAAATTAAAGTTATAGTTGAAGATCACAGTTCAATAATACATAAAGATTATCAAATATTTTTGTTGAGAAAGGGCTCAGAAACAGTATTATTCGGCAATGAACCATACTGTAGTATATAAAGGAGATTGATTCGTTGGAAACAGAGAAGAAAAGATACAGAGCTACAAAACCTGGAATGAAACAATCTGAACTCTCCAGAAATGTGTCACCTGGAAAAGGTGAAATTTTACCTTAACCTGTCAAGGAATGAGTTGAGAACGACAGGTCTGTGAACGGCCCCCTGTGTAAATATATATATATATATTTCGAACAGAAGTAAGTCGGTCGATCGAGACGGTAAAAATTGGGTTCTAAAGATTTCGACGCGGACATCAATACCCCAAGTAAGTTTCCACAAAACGTAGATCGGACCCAGTGTTTCAAGACCCAAAGAGTTTTGAGAAACACACGAATTAGACACGTGTCAAATTTCATTCCAAGGCAACAGCGCCTTGGTTGCCATGAAATTCTCACGCGACGACTGAGAAAACGGCTCAGCTGATCTTTATTATTGATAGCTCAAATTATTTAACTAGTTATTAGAAACAAGTCGGGCTGAAGATCCTGAAAATAGTAGCATCAAATTTGTTTAATCAAATCTGTCCATCTGTGCTTATATTGGAATATTTTGAGCCAGAAATTTAATCAATTCATAGGTTTTATTATTTAAATTACTCAATGGTATTCTAAGAATTTTTAGGACAATTTGAGCTCAAAATATTGAAAAAAATATATCAAGTCTGCTTGTTTCAAAATATGTAACTTTTTTTGAGCGAACTGTTCTGGAAATATTCAATTTTTATATCTCAAATTATTCAGGCCTGCGGGTTCCCACCAAAAATCATAGCTCGCCTAAAAGATATGTTCGTTTACAGCCTAGCTATGACGTCTCAGGGGGAATAATTCAGGGTTACTAAAAGCTTTCGGATAGCTGCATCTTATCTGTAAAACTGGAGTGATATTTTACAGGGGGGAAACATAACTACTTATTACATAAACTGTACATAACCTGAAGATAGTTATTATAAAGTTTAGAGCGTTACAAATTGTGTGGGTTGAATAGAGACTCATGATAAAGTATATTGTTTATAGAAATCAGCATGATATCGCTTATATTTCGAATAAATTACAGAGAAAAAGAATAAGTCTGGCTTGTTGTGTTAGATTAGATGGTTTTGACTCCAATTGAAGATGTGAGGTACTCTATACCAGAAAGCCTCGACAATCCGTGCTCATAAAGGTTAGATTGCTGGTTAGGAAATGAATGGACAGGATGAGTCTTACGGGTACAAGCCGCAGCTCCTCGAATAATGCAAATTTCGCTCTGCAGGGTTGGAGCCTACAGTCGCAAAGGGGCAGGCAAGTCATACGGGTACGGACCGTAGGTAAAGACCAATCGTAAGGACGATTGAAATAAAAGGTTAAGGAAGGAGGAGAGATTTAGAGAAGAAAACAATGTATATACATTTCCAAAAATATCACAAGAATGTACTTTTCCACTATGTATAATGTTACTTAATATACAATGTATATGTATATTGTTACTTACTTAATTCCCTGAGGGGAGAAATTCGCACTGAGGTTTGCCAATTTTTTCCTAGTCAACTATCTGGGCTAGTAACGCGTTTTTAGAGCGTTTTTTCTTAGCTATAGGGCCTTTTCCTGATGATAGTTTTAGCTCTTAGGTTGCGTCTTGCCGGTTTTAGCGGCTCTAGTAGTTACAGTATGGACCAGGAGATGGCCGTTACACTACAGATACATACGTAATGCGAGAGTAAACTAGTATAATCTTATGAAGATGAAGATAGTGGAAGAGTTCATATGTCGTTTGTGTTCAGAGGACGAGAAAAACATTGAGCATATTTTATGTGAATGTGCAGACCTTGTCTTTTATAGATTACAGTAATGGGATGAGTCTTTAAGTAAACATAAAGGCTTTATAATTAACACAAAAGAATTGGTGTTAGACGTATCAAATTCTTAAAGGATTTCTTGACTAGTTAGAGAAAACTCACAAAATATCCAAAAGGGTCTAGTTGAAGAAAGCTTTGTCATCTATTTAGTGTGATATTAGTAATAATAAAATAAATAATTTTGTTCTACGATAAAATGTGGAATATTGTGCCTTTCAAAATAAATTCTGTGATCTATCTTCCTACCTGACTTTCAACTTCAAAAACACAGGCTAGACATGATTGTCAGAGACTGAAAGACTGGAAAGTTATCGACTTGGCAAAGGGACAAGTTAAAAGAGGTCTTCCTTAAATCAGCCCGAGGGAGGAAGAAATGCCACAAAGGGAAGTGAGTAGAATAGTAATGAGGTGTAGTGCAGCCAAGGAGACAGTCAATAATGGAGCAGTCTACCTTCTTCCTCTTTAATTTTAATTTACTTTCTTCGGTCACTTAATCTTGTTTGTCTTGTTATCTTTTCATTCAACTGTTTCTACCTTCTCGTCTCTGATGAGGATATCTAAGTCTTCAAGAGATACAAAATATTTTTTTATACTCATATTACCCCGCAGACCCGACATTGCTAGATTTAGGGATGTAGATAAATTTATTGAGTGCAGTTGAAATTTCGATATAAATTGGTATATTTAGTTATTTACACATCGGATTAATTATTGAATCAATTGCTTATTAGATCTACGAGAGTAAGTCAATTATTATACGAAATATAGTTTTAAAATTTTTTGTTATCAAATAGGAAACTTACAAGTACATCATTTTTTCGACATATTATCCTTGCTTTTCAACGCACTTGGCCCATTGTTGTACAAGCTTCATGATGCACTCATAAAAGGAGGTTTTCGGTTGAGCTGCGAGCCAGGAATGCACTGCTTCTTTCGTTGCTTCGTCCATGGTAAATCGGCAACCCCTTAATGCCTCTTTGAGTGGACCAAACAAGTGACAGGCAGAAGGAGAAAGATCGGGACTATACGGATGATGAGATTTGATTTTTATTCAGGGCGATCAACATCTAGGTTATTACACCCTTTTTACTTAATTATCTTCTTTAACATTTGATAGTTGAATGTAGACTATTTCCTTTTAACACTGGTAGATATTGGTGGATTATATTTTAGTATAAAGTTGAGTTTCTTTCAGAAATTTTATAATTTTGTCTATGGATTCTGCTCAGTCTTTAAGGGCCAATTTTCTTGTACGAGGAATTTTATTCTTTTCGAAGGCTTGACGAAATGATGAGAATTCTTCAATTATATGCTTTATCGATAATGGGGACTGACAGGTTTGGCATATAGGTTGGTCCTCTTTTGTGATTAAGTGGAGGTGTGTTATTTTGGAATGTCCTATTCTTACTCTTGCAACAACCACTTCTTCTCTTCTGTTTCCCCTTATGGCACTTGTTCACTTTTGTGTGTTTTTTAAAAAACATTTCTTAGTTTATTGGTGAGTAGTACGTCAGCCCACATTGAATCCCAACTTTTTCCGATTCTGTTCCTTAAAAATGCCTTTATGTCTTTCGGCTCGTAAATTTGGCGTGATGGAACGTTCGTATATGGAGGATAACGTATATGGAGGATGAGCCAGTACTTTAATTTTTTATTTGTTTATGCAACTGTGTGAGTTGTTTTGGGACCCATCTTGCTTAAACTTTATGAAACCCAAGTCTGTTGTGGATGATTTCAAAGACAGAACCGTGACTAATTTGCAGACGTGCAACTTCGTCAATAGTTACACGTCTGTCTAACTGCACCATTTCACGTGAACGCTCAATGTTTTCTTCATTTGTGGTGGTAAACGGTCGTCCGGTTGTCCTTCATCGTGCGTAGCACTTGTGCGACCTTTTTTGAATTTTTCAATCTATTTGTAGACACTCCGTTGTGGCAAAACACTATTCCCGTACTATATCGAAAGTCATCTATGAATTTATGAACCACAAAAAACGGATCACTGAACGTTGCTCTTCTTTTACGCAAATAAAAAGCGGAGCAGCCACGATTAACAGCACGACAGCGATAACAAACTAACCTAGCAGCTTGAAACTTCCATAGACATAACAACAAATAAACAAAGCATGCGTCATCAACGCTTAGTGCTACCATCATAAACAAAAATAGTTATATTTTATAACTTTTGTTTATAAATTTTTGTCTGCATAAAAACAAATATAGATAAAAGTATTACATAAAATATAACAATAAGATATTTTTTATAACAACTTATTGTTTAATATTATAATCTAGGTTTTGGGTACTAAAGTCTAAAAAAAAAAAATTAAAAGCTTTAAGATAGAGTTACAAAATATATTTACTATCTTTGGCCACTTAATCTTGTTTGTTTTGCTATCTTTTCGTATGATTATTTCTACGTTTATTTAGGATGTTTCAGATTGTGTCCTAACTTAAAATAGAAATTAAGGATACCAAAAGAGAAATGTCCGTTAAAGTTTTGTTCAGAAGATTTTCACATGTGAAAATTTTCATTGTTACAAAATAACATAGCTCATAATGAGTAAAATAATATATGTTCCAGTTAAATTAAATTCATATTAAGTGTAGTTCCAAGTTATTACCTTGAGCATTAAGACAGGCTTGGTATCTTTCTTCCACAGCAGCAGTGGTCGAACGGCACAGTTATTATGTTACTGTATTTTTTTTAATATCCCACCCACGTTCCTAGTCATTCCTGATATATGGGGGAAGGGTTTATCTAGAGGTGGCTAACCTATTCTAAACCTAGTGGGGATCAAGTGGTGGTCCCACGAAATGTAAAAAGTCTGCCCCACAGCCGGATTGGAACCAACGCCACCGCATAACACTATTGTGCCAATGTTACTGAGGAAGAAATGCCAAGCCTGTCTTTAATTTTCAGGGTAATCGAATGCTTTACATTTCATTAATAAACTAGTTGAAACTTTTAATTTATTTTTTATAACCTAAATAATTCATAACAACGAAAATCGATAGACGTGAATATCTCCTAAACAAACCGCTAATGGATATACTTAGATAAGAATTATTTTCTTGTTTAGAGACCAATAATTCATATTTTCAGTTAGAACACTTAATCCTGTAAATATGAATACCCGATTTATTATCAAGGATATTTATTCAGCATTTATATTTTAAGCGCCGGTGAAGTCCCTATGAGGCATTATTGATATACGATAATATATCCACCTTATTGGAAGGTAAACATATTTTCCCAG
>NW_027106925.1:9532-10518 GCF_000696795.3 Halyomorpha halys
CATTGGCAGCACTCTAATGACGTTTTACATTAGCAGGTCTCGTGGCCATCTTCTTTTCAGGCGCCTCGGAGGATTGTCAGCAATGGAAGAGGATGCAAGGTTAGAAACCAGGGGATTTGAGTGGTTAGGGAGTTTATAATGGAAAGAGTAATATCTGGTTCAGGCTAGATCGGTTACATAGGGAACATTAAGGTCTGATTTTATTTGTTACAAGCAACATTGAGGATTTTACGAAGGATTTTGGATTATAAGGATTGAATACGAGAGGAATTCGAAGGTTTAGTGGAGCTCCAAAGCTCTACAGTCATGTAGATCAATCTTTTGTAATGTGTTGGAAGTTTAGAACGTTTGTCTAGTAAGGGCTGTAATAGTCGAAATCACGTGCAATTTCCTGTCTTTTCAGTCTTGTGTGAGGATTCTAGGTTAATCGTTTGTCCAAATGTAGTCCAAGGTAGCGGATCTGTTCGACAGGGGTAAGAGTAACATTATTAAATGGAACTGTAGGGCAGTCGGTAGGTTTACGACGAAGGGTAAAGGTGATTTGATGGGATTTGTTGGAATTTATTTTAATCCTCCAATTGCGACACTAATCTTCGAGGGCTGTGATATGGTATTGGAGAGTTTGGGATACAATTAACGGGTTATTATTTACTGCGAGCACACATGTGTCTTCGGCGTATGTGGTGAGGATAGTGTTAGGGTTGGTTGGAGTGTCAGCTGTATAGATGGAGAGGATGGGACCAAGGATACTACGTTGAGGAACACCAGCCGACTGAGAATAGAGGGATGAATAGGAACCATTGTGGTTTACTTGGTATTCGATTCGATGAGAAAGGAACTTGTTAAAACCATTAATTTATTTAATATTTAAAAAAATAACAAACATTAAATAGAAAATTTAAACATTTACATGAGGTATTTTTCTTGATTATTGATTAGCTAATTCTTTAGCTTCTTCTTAAAAGTCTATTTATTTAAGTACATCA
>NW_027106925.1:10568-12583 GCF_000696795.3 Halyomorpha halys
GCATTTATATTTTAAGCGCCGGTGAAGTCCCTATGAGGCATTATTGATATACGATAATATATCCACCTTATTGGAAGGTAAACATATTTTCCCAGTTATTTTCCATATTCCCAGGCTTTTCCGAGTATCTATCCAATATTCTTTATCCTAAAATTGGATACTTAATGTTATAAGCCCGTAACGAGCTATCTCGAGACGATATTTTTTCTCAGAGAGACCCCTTTGTGGGACCTCTGACTTCAGTATTAGATTTCGCCGTATATAAGTTAACCCTGTTAGTCTTCAAAGGGTTTAAGCCTTAATAACTTCTATAAACCTTATCGGGATTTTACGCTCCGTAAACCGAGTTACGTGTGAGATATATAGCAAAGTTTGACTTTGTAGGGTTTCAAGGTATCGAGAAATAATTTCATGATAAAGATGTTCTGTATTTTATTTTAAATCAATATTCTATCCCGAAATTAATGTTTAAGTAAGGAGGTGTTTTAGAAATTTGAAGTTCATATGTTCATATTATAATTTTTCGATACTTCTGTTAGAATATTTCTGTATTATAAATCATAATAATTGAATGTACTTACCAATAACTATTAATTATTCATCGTCAGTAAATATAGTATTTTCCTGAAATGGTAACTGGTCAAGAGTTGCGATTTGCTTTAGTTTATAGTTTTATGAAGGTTCGAAACGCTGTTTTCTTTCTGTAATGGATTTTGGACTTACTCCTTATGATTCTTAACTGCTGGACAGTCTTTAACTATGTTAGAGCACCGGGAACTTTAAGATATTGGGCCCTTCAAACTATCTTCCGAATTATTTTGGGTTATAAACAACACGCTTGTTAAAACCTTTTTTTTTTAAAAATATTTATTTTTGGTATTTACATCTGTGCATTATAATACATTTTGTAAATCTGATCTCGGTTAAATTGGAGTGTTACAGGCGTGTAGAGAAACTACCCATTGGCAGCACTCTAATGACGTTTTACATTAGCAGGTCTCGTGGCCATCTTCTTTTCAGGCGCCTCGGAGGATTGTCAGCAATGGAAGAGGATGTAAGGTTAGAAACTAGGGGGTTTGAGTGGTTAGGGAGTTTATAATGGAAAGAGAGATATCTGGTTCAGGCTAGATCGGTTACATAGGGAACATTAAGGTCTGATTTTATTTGTTACAAGGAGCATTGAGGCTTTTACGAAGGATTTTGGATTGTAAGGATTGAATACGAGAGGAATTCGAAGGTAGGAACCATTGTGGTTTACTTGGTATTCGATTCGATGAGAAAGGAATTTGTTAAAACCATTAATTTATTTAATATTTAAAAAAATAACAAACATTAAACAGAAAATTTAAACATTTACATGAGGTATTTTTCTTGATTATTGATTAGCTAATTCTTTAGCTTCTTCTTAAAAGTCTATTTATTTAAGTACATCAGTTTCTATCAACTTTTTTATTTTATTATTGGAATCTACTACTGTACAATAAAAAAATAAAGTAAGAAAAATGTGATAAATGTTTCAGAACACATGATAATCTCAGAAAGACACCAGGGGTGATACTTCAATCATTGCTTTGAATTAGATCTCATGGCAAACTTCTTTTCAGACATCTCGGTGCCAAATTGGTGTATCTATTATCATAGTGTATAATATAATTTGGTGGTAAATGGGAAGTTTAAAGCGTTTGTCAATTAGGTGTTGTAGTAATCGAAAAGTACGAGCAGTTTCTTGTTGTTTCAGTCTAGTATGTGGATTCCAAACAAGTCTCCAGTCAAGATTGAGTCCTAAGTTACGAATCTGCTCAACAGGCGTAAGTGGGATATTAAAAAAGGAGTAGTAGAGGTAGAGGCGAGGGAGAGTAAAGGTGATCTGATGGGGTTTGTTAGGATTTATTTTGATTCTCCAGTTGTGATACCATTCTTCAATGCATGTTGTATGTGATTGCCGAATTTGTGATGCATTAGTAGGGGCATTGCTTACAGACATTAACATATCTATCAACTTAAGTGTTAAACTG
>NW_027106925.1:13377-13848 GCF_000696795.3 Halyomorpha halys
CATTGGCAGCACTCTAATGACGTTTTACATTAGCAGGTCTCGTGGCCATCTTCTTTTCAGGCGCCTCGGAGGATTGTCAGCAATGGAAGAGGATGTAAGGTTAGAAACTAGGGGGTTTGAGTGGTTAGGGAGTTTATAATGGAAAGAGTGATATCTGGTTCAGGCTAGATCGGTTACATAGGGAACATTAAGGTCTGATTTTATTTGTTACAAGGAGCATTGAGGCTTTTACGAAGGATTTTGGATTGTAAGGATTGAATACGAGAGGAATTCGAAGGTAGGAACCATTGTGGTTTACTTGGTATTCGATTCGATGAGAAAGGAATTTGTTAAAACCATTAATTTATTTAATATTTAAAAAAATAACAAACATTAAACAGAAAATTTAAACATTTACATGAGGTATTTTTCTTGATTATTGATTAGCTAATTCTTTAGCTTCTTCTTAAAAGTCTATTTATTTAAGTACAT
>NW_027106925.1:13898-15569 GCF_000696795.3 Halyomorpha halys
AGAAAATTTAAACATTTACATGAGGTATTTTTCTTGATTATTGATTAGCTAATTCTTTAGCTTCTTCTTAAAAGTCTATTTATTTAAGTACATCAGTTTCTATCAACTTTTTTATTTTATTATTGGAATCTACTACTGTATAATAAAAAAATAAAGTAAGAAAAATGTGATAAATGTTTCAGAACACATGATAATCTCAGAAAGACACCAGGGGTGATACTTCAATCATTGCTTTGAATTAGATCTCATGGCAAACTTCTTTTCAGACATCTCGGTGCCAAATTGGTGTATCTATTATCATAGTGTATAATATAATTTGGTGGTAAATGGGAAGTTTAAAGCGTTTGTCAATTAGGTGTTGTAGTAATCGAAAAGTACGAGCAGTTTCTTGTTGTTTCAGTCTAGTATGTGGATTCCAAACAAGTCTCCAGTCAAGATTGAGTCCTAAGTTACGAATCTGCTCAACAGGCGTAAGTGGGATATTAAAAAAGGAGTAGTAGAGGTAGAGGCGAGGGAGAGTAAAGGTGATCTGATGGGGTTTGTTAGGATTTATTTTGATTCTCCAGTTGTGATACCATTCTTCAATGCATGTTGTATGTGATTGCCGAATTTGTGATGCATTAGTAGGGGCATTGCTTACAGACATTAACATATCTATCAACTTAAGTGTTAAACTGGAGATCATCTTGAAACTATTTCTCAGTTCATTCTTGATTCGTTTTTAACTTATGGATTACAAGAGTATGGTGGTCCAGTGAAGTAATGGAGTGAAGATGAAACTGATCTCGGCAACTATGAAGGGACTAGTGTTTTCTTAATTCATAAATAATGCAACAACTTTGTAAACCACATACTAATTCTGAACACTAACTACTAAACAAACTTATATTGTTTGAAAAAATTGAAAAATTGGCCACTGCTTGGTCTAGTAGTATTAATAGTATTAATATTGATAGGAGCTAGGAGGCACCTTTGTATCACTAGGCACCTAGCTGTATACTGATTTTTTTTCCTCTTCCTCACCATTTCTGGCATACGGGGTTCGGTAACCGTGTGGTAGTGCGCTAGGATTACGCGTACCGGCAGACACCAGTAATTGTCTTTATTATTTATTTATTGGTGTTCAACTCTGGTGCAGTCTAACGCTCGGGCGAGCGCCGTTTAGATGGGGTTGCACCTTATCCTCTTGCATCCGTCCGGGTGCTCCTCCAGTGCGCAGCCTGGTCCAGCCCTTCTGGTCTCAGTCTGCGTCTGCTTCTTCATCTACATCTTCTAGTCTTGATGGCTCGCAGATACCGGATGGTTGAGCCCTTCCTAATGTAAAGCGCGTTGGACCGACCCACCCGTAGATGAATTCCCTGAAGAAGGGATAATTCTCCTCCTCCATCAGACGAAGGAGATATTAAACATACCTACCCACTTCACCTTATTTTGTCTTCCCCTATATTGTTGTTAACAGCACTTTCTCCCCTTAAAAATGCCTTACTTTAGCGAGAAACACAGTACCAACAATATAAACATAACATAAACCATTTTGCGCAAGTATCATTTACTGAGTAGACGGTGTACCCCTACTATACTAAATTTACCCAAGAGCCATGAAGTCCCTTCAGCGTTATCAGAACAGCATACTACAGAAGATTTGTAGAAGCACATAACTCGAGAGACGAA
>NW_027106925.1:15644-17648 GCF_000696795.3 Halyomorpha halys
AGTCAAGGGGACAAGATGGAAACAAGAGGATGGAAGCGAGGGAACGGAGGAGAATGGACTGGAGAGAGGAAGATGCGAGACATCTGAAGGGGTTGTCAGTGGAGGGGCGACCGTACATTGCAGAATTATAATGTGAGGAAGAAGAGCGGCGGTCAGCCTATAATAGAGATAGCTGGAGTGAGGTGCCTGGTGGACACCGGCAGTTCCAACACCATTTTGTGCCGAGAAGCCCTAGAACAAATGTGTAGTGGAGAGAGGACACACCAGATCCAGAAATGTCAATATAAATTAATCACCCTGGGTGGCCCTTGTGTGGTAGAGGGGGAGGTAGAGATAGGCTTGACCCGGTGGGGATTTAGTAGAGAGAAATTGCTGGTGCACATCGTAGGGAGTATGCCGAGGGAATACAAAGTGATTGTGGGATGTGACCTGCTAGGAAAGGTGGGTGCTTGGGTCAAGAATATCAAGGGAAAGTGGAGAACTAAGTTGAGGGGTAAAATGTACTAGTCTAGTAGTATTTATAGTATTAATATTGATAGGAGCTTTCTGGGTAAAATCACTGGGCACCTAGCTGGATACTGATTTTTTCCCCCTTTCTCGCCATTTGTGGCATACGGGGTTCGGTAACAGTGGAGTAGTGCGCTAGGATTACGCATGCCGCTGCCACCGATAATTGTATTGGTGTTCAATTGTGGTGCAGTCTAACGCTCGGGTGAGTGCCGTTGGGGCTGCAACCTTATCCACCGGCATCCATCCGGGTGCCCCCTCCAGTATGCAGCCTGGTCCAGCTCTTCTGGTCTCAGTCTGCGTCTGCTTCTTCACCTACATCTTCTCATCTTGATGGCTCGCCGATTCCGGATGGTCGAGCCCTTCCTAATGTAAAGTGCGTTGGGCCGACCTCCTTCCACCCGTAGATGAATTCCCTGAAGAAGGGATAATTCTCCTCCTCCATTAGACGAGGAAGATATTAAACATACATACCCACGTCACCTTATTTTGTCTTCCCCTATATTGTTGTTAACAGCACTTTCTCCCCTTAAAAATACTTTACTTTAGCGAGAAACACAGTACCAACATTATAAACATAGCATAAACCATTTTTCGCAAGTATCATTTACTTAGTTGACGTTGTACCCCTACTGTACTAAATTTACCCAAGAGCCCTGAAGTCCGTTCAGCGTTATGAGAACAGCATACTACAGAAGATTTGTAGAAGCACATAACTCGAGAGACGAAACATAGATCATATACATCACGAACTACGACTGGAATTTTATTTTTTATCCTTCTACCAAGCTATTCCTTGCATATGGGATTGCTACACCTAGAAATAGTACAACAGCATTTCACACGCAGTGGGAGTATATAAATTCTTTGATAATCTAACAGATAATATAATCTATCCGGAATGTTAATATACAATTTATGAGCCACTCTTTGCTCGCTCATCCTTATCACATGGCCAAGCCATTTAAGCCTCTGTATTCTTATATACTAGGAGATGCTACATTCCTATTAGAGCCCAATTTCACCGATTTTCAAAAAAACTTCGCCATTTTTCCTTCTTCGCCAATTACCATTCTCGCATACGGGCCCTAAGATTCTCCTTAGAATTACTCTTTCAAACCTGTCTAGCAGGTTAATGCTTTTATTGCTCAGGGTTCAAGTTTCTCCACCGTATGTGACGACTGGCCTTATCAATGTTTTGTACAGAGTGAACTTGGTGGTACGGCTAACAAGTTTGCTTTTGATTAGCCTTACAATGGAGAAATAGGCTCTATTTCCAGCAGCAATTCTGCCTTTAACTTCTTCTTATTCATCATGGTTCTCATTAAAAATAAAGTCAAGGTAAGAAAAACTTCTTACCACTTCGAAATTGTATACTGAGTTATGATGTATTTATTAATTAATGTTATATTTCTGTTTTAGAGGAATCGAAAACACACACACAAAATGCTTTTAATGGTATTTATTATTAACATTTAAAAATGATTCTTTTCTTGT
>NW_027106925.1:17698-20996 GCF_000696795.3 Halyomorpha halys
CAAGCTATTCCTTGCATATGGGGTTGCTACAACTAGAAATAGTACAACAGCATTTCACACGCAGTGGGAGTATATAAATTCTTTGATAATCTAACTGCGTTCTTTAATTCTTTATTTCATAGACTCACCCCATCCCTCTTTCCTGCGAGATAGTAGGGCAGGAAAGGTCCCATCAACTCTGTTAACAATACCCTTTAACTTCTCTTTTCATTCCCCCCCCCCTCTCTCTCTCTCTCTATCTATCTATGTATCTATCTATCTATCTATCTATCTATCTATCTATCTATCTCTATCTCTCTTTCTCTCTCTTTCCCCCTCTACTCCGCCTTCTATTATATATTGTTATAATTCTCTTATGTATTTTTATTTAATAATTTAATTTCTGATTATTTGTTTATATTTTGTCTACGACCTCGCGGAGGCCCCTCACCTCCAGTTAATAAAGTAGAGTTCCCACAGAACAAACATTCTAACCTACAGCTAAGTATTTCATTCGGACCTTGTATTACCCACGATAGAAAATGGTAGTAAGTCAAGGAGCCAAGTGCGAGTACACATTCACTGATAAGCCCGAAAGTCCTTATATTCATGCCCCAACATCCCGTCAGCACTCTCAGTTACGTAAGTCTCTCCCTGTCAGTCAGTCAGTATTCTTCTTTTAAGGGAAACTGGGATCAGTTGTCGCATATCCCGAATCACAGCATCCCTACCACGTTGCTACACGCTATCCAGAATGTTAATGTACAATTTATGAGCCACTCTTTCCTCGCTCATCCTCATCACATGGCCAAGCCATTTACGCCTCTGTATCC
The DNA here is from genome assembly GCF_000696795.3 of Halyomorpha halys. NCBI lineage: Eukaryota > Metazoa > Arthropoda > Insecta > Hemiptera > Pentatomidae > Halyomorpha > Halyomorpha halys. The sequence continues at coordinate 18,511 of NW_027106925.1, forward strand.
TTATGTACGAAGAGATGCTACATTCCTAGTAGAGCCCAAAAGTTCACCATTTTTCCTTCTTAGCCAATTACCATTCTCGCATACGGGCCCTAAGATTCTCCTCAGAATTACTCTTTCAAACCTGTCCAGCAGGTTAATGCTTTTATTGCTCAGGGTCCAAGTTTCTCCACCGTATGTGACGACTGGCCTTATCAACGTTTTGTACAGGGTGAACTTGGTGGTACGGCTAACAAGTTTGCTTTTGATTAGCCTTACAATGGAGAAATAAGCTCTATTTCCAGCAGTAATTCTGCTTTTAACTTCTTCTTATTCATCCTGGTTCTCATTGATAATAGAGCCAAGGTAAGAAAAACTTCTTACCACTTCGAAATTGTATACTGAATTATGATTTCATAATGCTGTTGATTTATTAATTCATGTTATATTTCTGTTTTAGAGGAATCGAAAACACACACACAAAATGCTTTTAATGGTATTTATTATTAACATTTAAAAATGATTCTTTTCTTGTAAAAACAAAATAAATGTAATGTCACATAGATTAAAAAAAATCAGATATAAAAAGTAAATGAATGTAAAACAAAATGAGTTGAAACGCCGAAACTTGTTCTGCTTAAACGAGTTGGTATATATTAGTTGCCAACTTTTAACTTCTTCTTTAACTTTTTTCAAGACCTCAATTTCGTTTTTATTTCCGCCAGCTAGTTTCCATTATTTTTACAGTCCATTTTCTTACTTTTTTGTTTTTCCCATTATTATGAAATATCTAGTATAAAGGGCTCATTCGTTCAAGTTAGTAACTAGAATAGACTGTTAAATAATATTGTCTCCCAAAAACCAATTCAAACTATTTAATGTTTTTTTTTATTGTACTTGTCAGTTCAAATGTTAGTGTATGCTTGTCTTCCTTAAGGAGTAACCAGAGTTAAAAAAAAACCTTTTAGTACAAGAGACCAAGGGGAGAAAAAAGGCAATTATTTAACCCCAATTTTGGATTAGTTTAATGAAAACTATGTATAATTACTAGTCAAAATTAATGAGTCTACCAAGTATAGGTAGGGGGAATAAAAAATGGCGGCTGTTTTAAAACGTTACAAAACATATATTTATTTCATTCGGAGCTTTAAATCTTTAAACCTACCAACAACACTAGAAAACCTAAGAGAACATTATTTAAAGTAGAATACATTTTTTTAAATATGAGCCGTAATAAAGCTGTTTACGTTCTATAGTTCCTGAGATATAGCTTTTTGAAAAGCGACATTTCATAAATAAAGCGCTGAAAAACCAGAAGATAGTGAATTTATTTTGAGAAATATATATCTCAGGAACGATAAGACGTAAGTAAGTTAAATGTACTATAGTAGTTTATGACGCCTTAGCTTCGTAGGAGTAGTAGTTTTTATGATATTTGTTAAAATAAATTAATTCCTAGTTGCTCGGACAAACTTTCTTGTGCAAAATTAATATTCATATGCGCATATCATAAAAACTACTACCTATACGAAGATACGTGTCATAAGCTACTCTATAGTAAGTTCGATTTTCTTTATTTTAAATTCTGGTAGAGGTACGTACATCTTATGGTTCACGAGATATATTTTTCAAAAATCAAAAAATTTATCGGAACAACTAGAAGTTAACATTTTGATAATTTATTTTGTCAAAGGTCATTAAAACTATTACCCCTAAGAAAATAAAGATTATGCACTACTTTATAGTACACTAAACTAGCTTTTATTTGAGTGCTAATAGACATCTGTACGCCTTATGGGTTCCTGAGATATATATTTCCCTCAATTAGTTCACTAACTACTGATTTTATTTTGTAAATTTTGTGTGAACGGTAGCTTTTAAAATAACTGTATCTTGGGAACTATTAAACGTAACCAGCCCTGTGAGGCCTCATATTTAAAAAAAAAATTCTCTAGCTCAAATGGTGTTTAATTGAAAGAATAGAGCTCCGAGTAAAAAAATTATTTTTTTTAACGTTTTTAAACAGCCACCATTTTTTATTCCCCCTACCTATACTTTGCAGCCTCATCGATTTAGACTAGTAATTATACATAGTTTTCATCAGAGTAATCAAAAATTAGGGGCAAATAACTGCCTTTTTTCCTCCCCGGCTCTTAAAAAAGATCAATTTTTCTCAAAAAAAACTCAAGTCGTTTAGATGAAGTCTTATAAGCTTTTTGTTTTTGGCATGATTAAATTTTTTGAATAAAGGATATTTTCGTTAATAATTTTATTTTTATTTATTTAATGTAATTTACAACTGTACAAAATAATACAATAAGTAAATGTGTTGTATGTTTCATATACACTTGAAAATCTTGAGAAGGAACCATCCATTGGTGATACTTCAAACATTAATTTAAATTAGAAGGTCCCGTGCCCATCTTCTTTTCAGACGCCTCGGAGGATTATCAGGGATTGTTAAGGATAAAAGATTAAGAATTAATGGGTTAGGATGGTTAAGGAGTTTG
>NW_027106925.1:25861-39872 GCF_000696795.3 Halyomorpha halys
CAAACTTTCTTGTGCAAAATTAATACATATGCGCATATCATAAAAACTACTACCTATACGAAGATACGTGTCATAAGCTACTCTATAGTAAGTTCAATTTTCTTTATTTTAAATTATGGTAGATGTACGTACATCTTATGGTTTCCGAGATATATTTTTCAAAAATCAAAATTTCATCGGAACAACTAGAAGTTAACATTTTGATAATTTATTTGGTCAAAGATCATTAAAACTATTACCCCTAAGAAAATAAAGATTATACACTACTTTATAGTACTTTAAACTAGCTTTTATTTGAGTGCTAATAGACATCTGTACGCCTTATGGGTTCCTGAGATATAGATTTTCCTCAATTAATTCACTAACTACTGATTTTATTTTGTAAATTTTGTGTGAAAGGTAGCTTTTAAAAAAGCTGTATCCTGGGAACTATTAAACGTAACCAGCCCTGTAAGTGCTCATATTTAAAAAAAAATTCTCTAGTTCAAATGGTGTTTAATTAGATTTTGTGGTGTTGGTAGTTTAAAAGAATAGAGCTCCGAGTGAAAAAAATATTTTTTTTTAACGTTTTGAAACAGCCACCATTTTTTATTCCCCCTACCTATACTTCGCAGACTCATCGATTTAGACTAGTAATTATACATAGTTTTCATCAGAGTAATCAAAAATTGGGGGCAAATAACTGCCTTTTTTTCTCCTTAAGTCGTTTAAATGAAGTCTTATAAGCTTTTTGTTTTTGGAATAATTAAATTTTCTGAATAAAGGGTATTTTCGTTGATTAAAAAAATAAAATGTGAGCTTTTTTTTTTTTTTTTTCTTCCGGCCAAGACTCTCATTGGAGTCCTATAATGCCTAACCATGGTTGGGGGTCAAAGTTTTTCATTTTGTGAAACCACCACTCAATGAAAAAAGTCAACGCCCCAGGCTGGATGTGAGCTTGTTGTTGTACTTGGCTTTTTTAAAAGTCTGAACTGTGCCGCTGTTTAGCTTGTTAATTATGAAAGGCCATGTCAATACTAATCCCCATATTTTCTAAAAACTTTGGGCTTAATCGAACGTCACATTTTCGAAATATCGGTAAAATTTCGAGTAAATAAAGTAGGGTAGGTTTTTACTGGACTGTGTCAACCTTATTCCAAAATTGTCTCCATGTTTGGGACAAATTAGGTGAGAGAAGTCGTGGGGTCTACTGAAATTGATAATCGACTCATTATCAAACATAAATTATTTATGTATGTTATTTACTACCTGAGTTTATAAAAATATATAATAAATAAAATAGAAGACTAAATAAAATTGTTAAGAATGAATCATAGGTTCATTTGTACCCTTGACTATAATTATATTGTACTTACGCTACAGTAGTCATGGGCATCTCCTAACTCCCCTTGTTTTCTCAGAGCTGCAGCCATTTGAAGTAACGCAGCTCTATGGTACCTGTAATAATAATAATAATAACAATAATAGTTACTTAAAAATAAAATACAACAGTTTATATTCGTAATTATTTGCAATTTAATGATATGAAAAAAGTTTCGTGGCCTGTTCTATTCCATACCTTAGGATAGCCTTTAGGATCGGGAACACAGTGGGTTCATTTTATTGGATATAATGTTTTTAGTTGAGATGGTTAATAACGTTTAAGGAAATTCTATGAGACTGGAAAATAACTGGTCAGGAGCTTTCTTGATTATTAATTTTTAAAAGCTTAAAATATATTTATAAAAAAAAAAAATGATTGTCGGAGTTCTCGGGATCAGAAGAGTTGCGATTAGATTTCTACTGATATTATAAAAATACAGAAAATCAAACATATCTTTAAAAATTTCGGTAAAGTTATATTTTGTTCCTGTGTTCATTAAATCGACAAAATAAAATTTATTAAAATTCGCTTATTAAAAACTATTAAAGTTTTGAATAATAGTGAAATTGAGAAATGTCTAATACAATGGAATTTAATGCTATAATTTAATACCATCTTCTTATATATCAATTTTTACGGTCAACTATATATACATATATCTAAAATTTAATATTTTGAACTGAAATAAGTCGATCTTCCTAAATCTCTAAATTATGGCAGTTTTAAGAACTTTAAAATTGAGTTTCCCTGCCTTCATGATATGAATAAAAAATCATTAATACACTCAAGTTCCACTTTGTCCTTCAATTATAGACAAAACTTGAGCAATTTTAATCAAGGTAGTTTAATTTTTTGTGTATTTTTGAATTAATGTTGTAAGTACCTAGCCTCTAGTTAATTTTGCTCCAAAAAAGGTTAAGTAAGTTACATATTTATATTATAAATGACACAATAAAGTTAATTATAGCAGTATTTGAGTGTTTAATTCATAAATTTACTTATTGGAGAAGATGGTCGGAGGTGCGGTCAGCAAAGGAACAACATAAATAAACAAAAAAATATTTATTTATGCCTGGCCAGTAATCTACGGTAAACTATATACACCTCATCATCAATTTACTTATTTTGTTTTTTTTCTGCATGATTATTTTACTGTGCAAATATTCGGTGTCTTGTGATGACATTACCTTGAGTTGAGATCTCCCATCTGGAGGTTCCTAGATAGGTCGTAGGCTTTGGAAGCGTAGCGAGCGCTCTTATCCGCGTCTTGCAGCCTTCCAAACAGTTCCGACAGTCCCACGTAGACCTAACAACAATAAAATATTCTTATAATGTCTTGCGATTTAAAAATAATAAATTTTTCAAATATATAACTATATGCTTCACTATAAAAAACAGATATGTGTGTCTGGCATTTTTATATGTTATATTTTTAAAATCGGCCGAGGGATTTTTTTTTTTTAGGCTTACATTTTATAGACAGAATTTTGATAAAAGACTTGGAGATGGCATTCAAAAAGTATTTTCGGAAGCATGAAGTCGAAGGGGCAACGAAAGAGAAATCGTTGTTAAAAATTCCTCTCATACCATTCCTCCACTCATATGTTCTTGGGGGTGGGAAGGGGGAGGAAGAGTGAAGGTTTTGTCGGCATTTCTTTCAAGTCTTAGCTCTATGGCATTCTCCCAAATCTTTGAGGTATACCTTCAGACGATATTGGGGACATTTTTTGTTATCTTGACTCTTTATATGTATGGTTGAGAAATACAGTATTGTGTTTAGTGTCTCATAACCTGCTTATTTGTAGGTATGTAACAGTTTTTTTATTTTTAAGAAACAGCTGAAGCCACTTAGAAGTTATACCCCGTGATGGTTTTGAAACCATTTAAGCTTAAAATAGTGGAAAAATATTTTATTATATTTGGTAGGTTAAAAAAGTACCAAAGATCAGGAGATGCCATAACTCTAATTTCCTTCTAAGAAAAAATGAAGGCATAAAGACCACGCCCACAAAAGAAATGGTCATTGTAAACTAAAATGAAACAGAAGGCAGTCAGTGATTGGTTTTTATTCTTCTATTATAATGCCACGCCTTTGGAGGGCATATAAGGCCCACCTTATGCCGCTTATCCCTCCATTATACTCCTTCTTGTTAGACCAATGACGAGCGCTGCTGATGGCCGTTGTGAGAATTGCTGAATTGTATATTGAGGGCCGTTCTTACGTTAAGATAGGTTACATTACTTAGTTCAAGTTGTATGAGTGTTTTAAAAACAATTGGTTGACAACAAAAACAATCTTTCTAGACAAACTGGCTCGATATCCTTCGATTGCGGTGCAATCCACGATGTTCTGCTGTTTCATGGACATCGCACGTTGAAACTTTGGTTTTATGTTCTAAAGTTCTGCAACTGTTCTCTGAACCCTCTGTGACCTATCAGGATCTCTGAGACTCAGTAGATGTATACTCAACGTGATGACCAAAGATGAAGTTTTTTTTGTCGCTTAAAGGAAAAAAAAAATTATTGACCTCTTCATATAAACAGCGGTAAACAAAAAGCAATGGACTGATGAAATTGGGCCAATGATCGTTCAATCAACGAATTGATTCCTTTCAACTAGCAATGAATCACAGAATTAAACTTTTATTATTGATTTTTTTTTTTTGGACAAGGTAAGAAAAAATTCTGGAAAGTATATTTTTTAAATTAAAGTCCATATGAGACCTCTTAGATGGTTGTGCGCCTCTGGTTTATTTTTCGGTGGCTTAAGCATTTAGTGTTAGAGCATGCAGATATTAACTACTATTACTATTGTGTCTTTACAATCTGGACCCTGTTTCATAATGAAAGCTAATAGTATTAGTTGATAGTACAAGTGTAGAAAATAGTGTGGTAATAATACTAATACTTATTTTTTCATGATAGGGATAACTATTAGTGATATTACAGGAATTGTTACTATTGTGCAAGTCTGTGTAATTGAATTAAGATCAATCTACAAGACTAATATTATTAGTTTGTACTTTATTATGAAACAGGGCCCTGGTGTCGAATCCTGGCCTCCTCCAGCAGTTTCCGCAAATTGTCTTGGTGCCTTGCAGCCGCCATCCAACTCCGAAGCTCCAGCATAGTTGTTGCATCAGCAGCAACACTACCAGCCTATCGCAGCTTTGGTCTTCCTCTTCTGTTACCATGGAGTGGCTCCATCAGTAATTGTCTTGGTGGATCCTCACTGCCCATCCTAACAACGTGTTCGGCCCATCTCAGTCTTGCAATTTTCATCACTTGAATTATATCAGGCTCCTTAAACATAGTGTTCAACTCCTGGTTTTTCCTCCTTTTCCACTCTCCTCCAATGAGAAAACCACCATATAAACGTCTGATGATTTTTCTTTCAGATATTTATATTTGTAATAATATCATAATGGTATGGTACAAGCATGTAGAGAAACTACCCATTGGTAGCACTCTAAAAACATTTTTACAATGTAAGGTCTTTTCAGACGCCTCCTAGGATTATCCGGAATGAAGAAAAGGAAGCAAGGATAGAAACTAATGGGTTCGGATGGTTAGGAAGCTCATAATGGAAGGATTGATTTCTGGTTCGGGCTAGATCGGTTACAAATGGAACATTAAGGTCTTTGTGGATTATTTTATTTGTGGTAGCGGATCTGTTCTATAGAGGTAAGGGCAACATTATTGAAGTATACTGTAGGACAGTCAATAGGTTTACGACGCAGGGTAAAGGTGATTTGATGGGATTTATTTTAATCCATTCTTTGAGGGCTGTGATGTGGGATTGGTGAGTTTGGGATACAATCAAAGGGTTATTATTAACATTGAGCACACATGTGTCATCGGCTGATGTGTAGATAATGGAACCGAGGATGAAAGTTAGTATTACTAATAAAGTTTTAAGTGAAATGGATGTATCTTATCTCTAATAGAACATGATTATACTTTATCATCAACTTTTAACTTAATTTTTTTTTTCAATGGCTTTTTTTTTTTAGTTATTTATTTAATGTAATTTACAACTGTACAAAATAATACAATAGGTAAATATGTAGTATGTTTCATATACACTTGAAAATCTTGGGAAGGAACCACCCATTGGTGGTACTTCAAACATTAATTTAAATTAGAAGGTCCCGTGGCCATCTTCTTTTCAGACGCCTCGGAGGATTATCAGAGATTGTTAAGGATGAAAGATTAAGAATTAATGGGTTAGGATGGTTAAGGAGTTTGGAATGAAAAGACGCATATCTGTTTTGGGTCAAATCTGCAACGAATGGGATGTTTTTTCAATGGCAAAAAAAAAAAATAATAAAGAAATGTTAACCCTAGGACAATCCCAAATTTTAATTTAGATCTGTGTAGTTTATTCAAATTTAAGATTCAAGACATGATGGAAGTTCTTGAAAAAACTAAGTTACTAAGCCGAAATCTTAAGAGATAAGGAGAATATTTAAATCAGGCATCGTAAATAAGGAGAAGTCTCTGGGTAGTCGTTGTTGGTTAAGGAAGACGGCCTCAGGGAAGTAATTTCTGGATCGTGGGACTTATAACGAAGACAATCCTCTGGGACTTACAAAGCAAATCTGAAAACCTCTTCGTTATTTGGTTTTCGCCTTAATTTACAGCCTCCCTCTCTTGCTTCGGACAAAGTAAAGGAAGCGCTAGATGAGACAGGCTGTCAGATTGGCTCGATTGTTTGTAGGTATTGAACTGCTGGTTTTGATTGGGTCGCCTTTGTTAAATCTATTCGGAAATTTATTGAAATCTGGATTAGTTTGATGAATAAAGTTTCAAATTATCAGAGGACAATATTTCCTCATTTTAAGAAATTACTGAGGTTTTTTCTATCAAAAATCAATATATCTGCTTTTAGAATCTAATTATTTGAAAACTATTATAGGAGCATTTCAAGAAGAAAAGATTAATTTTTTTAATTAAATATACATATACTTTTTGGTTGTGTAGAATATTAAAAATCCTTTACTTATAAGAAGTAGATGTATTAACTTTTGACAGAAAACTACTTAATTATTTTGAGAAAAATCTTAACAAAATTATTGAGATTATTCATTATCCATTAGGAAAATTAAAAAAAAAAGAAATGATTAAAAACTAATAAAAAAAAACGTGGATTTCGGGCAAAATTATCAATTATTCAATCGGTGGAATACAGATAACGGTTTTATCCGAAAATGAATAATTTTAATTAATCGGTCATCTTTAATCTTTTTCTTTTTTTTATTGGCGCGACAGATAGTGAAGGTCCAAGACCTCGTGCGATGTACTAAGGAAATACATCGCGCGTTTTATAACGTGGTTTTCTTGGGGTGGGTCCGTCACTCCCACGCCTATTTTTGTGAGTGCCGCCCATAGGCTAACGGGTGGGGGATTGTGTGTGAGTAACAATACTCACACAATTACTATACAAATAACTATACAAATAGTTATAAGCTTGAAAAAATACCAGTTAGGGCCGGGGACTCGAACTCGCTATCTATGGGTTGGCAGACAGGCAAGGTACCACACTGCTACCGTCACCCCCACCCCCTCATTTTAATCTTAGATATCAATTTTTAAAAAAAATTGACAGATAACAAAGTCATAACAGACGATAAGTCGGTTGAAACTGAAATTGCATACAATATGCAATATTACATACAATATACAACATTCATATAATATACAACATTCATACAATATACCTAGGATGTCACAGCAACGTTTTCGTAATAATCGACTTATCCAAACTCTATGATATAACTCATAAAAACCGTAGTATATTTAATTTCTCTGTAGCAGCTGAACGTTCAGAACCCAAATTAATTTTGATCAAATATAAGGCTTTAGAACTTTGTAGTAATTTATTACATAGGCAATAATTGAATTTCCTAGGTGTAGTTCTGGAGAGAAAAGTGTATTTATCTTTCGACTATAGTGGAGAAATAAGGTTGTCATTATGGAAATTCATAAACCTACAGATATGGATCAGTAATTAAATCCAACTAAGGCTTCTTGTGGATGATATTAACGCTATCAGAGCGGTAAACAATCTGCAAACAGTAAAGGTGTGATGCCCCTTTTAGGTTGAGCTCTTGATCATTTAAAAAAAGCGAATATTAATAATGCTTATCGAGGTTCATAGCCCGATGTGACCTGAGTATTTGGTCCATTCGGAGTAAGGCGGACGGACTTTTTAAAAATATTTATTCATATTTTCGGTTCTCCTTATTACTATCAAAATTTTATAGATTTAATATATACTAATCGAATGTATTGCGATCGTGATAATTTCAAATTTGAGTTTTTGAAGGAAATATGAGTTTTGAGGTCCGGAATCCTATCGGTCTTGTGCCGAACTGCCTTGCTTAAAAAGTGTACGAAACTGAATACTTAATTTGGGTATATGCCTGAGATGTGACATCAACTTTAAAAAATATATAAATAAATATAAAATATACTGATTGGAAGGTTCACTTTATTGAATCGATTTTTCTCGAAAACGATTTTGTTTAACTCACCAATGACACATGTGTGCTCACAGTTAGTAATAACACTTTGATTGCACCCCAAACTCTCTAGTCCCATATCACAACCCTCGAAGAATGGTGTCGAAATTGGAGGATAAAAATAAATCCCAACAAATACCATCAAATCACATTTACTCTTCGTCTTAAAACTACCGACTGCCCTATAGTATACTTTAATAATGTGTCTCTTACCCCTGTAGAACAGATTCGTTATATTGGACTACACCTTGACAAACGACTAATCCTCACATAAGACTGAAAAGACAGGAAACTGCACGCAGATTCCGACTATTACAGCACTTACTAGACAAACGGTCTAAACTTCCAACTCATTACAAAAGACTGATCAACGTGACAATAATAAGACCCATCTGGACATACTGAGTTGACCTTTGGGGCTCCACTAAACCTTCGAATTCCTCTCGTATCCAATCCTTACATTCCAAAATTCTTCGTAAAATTCTCAATGCTCCTTATTTTGTTACTAATAAAATCATCCATAAAGACCTAAATGTTCCTTATGTAACCGATCTAGCCCGAACCCGATATCATTCCTTCCATTTTAAACACCCAAACCCACTAGTTTCTAACCTTGCTTCCTTTTTCATTTCTGGCAATCCTCCGAGGCGCCTGAAAAGAAGATGGCCTTATATTGGAATATGTTTTGAGAGTTCTACTACTGGGTAGTTTCTCTACATGCTGTATCATATTATTATCATTATGTTCAAATTTACTTGTTATATTTTTTATACAGTTGTAAATATCAATAAAAAAAAAAAAAACTCACCGTGACAATAGTCCTTAATATGTATGATATGTCTTATCCTCATTGAAAAACTAAAGGTTTTTCTTTTGGGCAATCCACAATGGTGATGTCTGCCTAGTTGTCTACAGGTGACCAACCTATTCTAACCATGGTGGGGGTCAAGTTTTTCATTTTGTGGGACCACCACTTAAAGAAAAAATCAACGCCCCCAGGCCGGATTCGAACCAGCGCCGCCCGCTCATCTTAGGACGATAGACCTAGGCCCAACCATCTGAGCTACGGACGGCCCTAGTAACAGGGTTTAAATGAAGTATTTGTTGTCAATTACAAATGTTTTTTATTGAAAATATCAAAATAAAAGAAAAAAAAATTAATTAATATTAAAAAGCCAGAGGTAGGAGGAGATGCTCACCGTGTAATTGGAGTACCAATTACCGATTATTGGGCGATGAAAGGTTAGATAGAAATTAGTTAGGTATTTTTAATTTTATTTCAATATTACTAGAAATTATTTTTTAATATTTAAAAAAATATATATGTGGAATAAAGATATTTTCTGAGCAAGGAGCTCTCAGGAATATCGATCAGGGAGTATTAAATTAAAAAAAAAAACATTGACTTGACATTTGTCTTATGAAAAAAAAATTATATCGTGGTGCTGACAGGTAAAATTTCTAGAAATATTACTCGTTATTGGTAATAGACAGATGAATTTTTTTAAAAAGAACTAAAAATTAATATGATATAAAAAAAAAAATTGTGTTGAGAAACTTATTGATATTCTCTTTGTCAAATGGGTTTGGGGAAATATTAAAATTCTCTCGCTGTGACACCAGCGTTAGGTTTATTAAAGTTTGGCCTTTGAAAGTCATGTTTTAAAGGAAATGAACGAATATCCTTGATAAAAGCCCTTTTCTACATTTTATATTCAATATAAAATTCAAATTTTTATTTCTCTTTTTTTTTTAGGTGTCCATCTCCTTATTATTATTGTTCAATATTGACGGAGAACAATGTTGGGCAGAAACCACTACGTGAGTAATTTAAGTATATCTTCAATTAGATGCTTCAGTTACACTATAATTACACTAAGATTACCATTAAATGGCCCTAACACATCTAAAATTAATTACACTGAAGTAATTGTAAGATACAGTCACAATTACTTCTTGATGCTAAATATTTGCAATTAAAATTAGATGTAATTCAACTCATATGTGAGTTCAGTTTGTTTGAACCTATTTCGTATGTGGCGAAAATGTTGGAATAAATACTTAAGCACTCGATCGTTAACTAGATTTTGTATTTATGTTTAGTATCTTTGAAAATGTATAAATAAACCATAATATATTAATAAATGTATATGCCTGTGGGCAATCTTAAAAATTATTAAACTGCTTTCAATAAAAATTGCACTTTGTATAAAGTTTTGTAAACTTTTAATCTTTTTAAACAATAAAAACATTTTGAGGTTAATTGAACCATGGTAATGTCATGGTGTGACCTGCAAGATAGTTTCCGTCATGTTAGTATAGCCGCAGTAGGATGATAGCATTACGCGCAGAGGTAGAGAAGTTAATATCACCTATTAACTGGTTTATAGATGTCTATTAGCATTCAAATTAGAATGTACATTAATCGTCATTATTTATTTATTGTAATTTACGTCTGTACAAAAAAAAATACTGTAAGTAAATCTGTGAAATGTTTCAAACACTTGATAATCTTGGGTAGGAACCACCTAATGGACCACCATTACAACCATTGATGTGACCATATTATTACAAGTACCATCTACGAACATTAATTTAAATTCGAAGGTCCCGTGGCCATCTTCTTTGCTGACGCCTCGGAAGATTATCGGGGATTGTTAAGGATGAGAGATTAAGAACTAATGGGTTAGGGTGGGTAAGGAGTTTGTAATGAAAAGACGCATATCTGTTTTGGGCGAAATCTGCAACGAAAGGGATGTTGAGGTCTTTGTGGATGAGTTTATTTGTGACCTACGAAGGAAAATCAAGGATTTTACGGAGGATTTTGGATTGTAAGGATTGGATACAGAAGGGATTTGATAATTTGGTAGAGCCACAGAGCGCAATTCCGTGTATCCGAAGTGGTCTGATTATCATAGTATATCATAATACATTAATCTAAAAGTAGTTCATAACGTTTATCTTCTTAGGTATACTTAGTAGTATTTTTTATGTTTGAAAAATAAATTCACAAAATGTTTGTTTCGGATAAAATTATTGATTTTTGAGAAAATATATCTCAAAAACCACACCTTACTACCTTAATAAAAGTCAGTAGCTTTTGCGATAGTGAAGCTACTTTCACCTACCGTCCTTTTATTAGTGATATATATACAAATATATTTTTTTTTCTTTTATCAAAACTTATGTTAAGTTCCAAATAATTTTATTGAGGCCTTCAGGTACATAAAGCAGAACCAGTCATGTTTCCAGTATGATACAAATGATAATAAGAAAAAAAACATTTTAAAAGGTTCTAGAAATTAACATTATGCCAAAGAAAATTCACATTAACATTCTTGTTATCTGTAGGACAGATCTGCTTATAATATTGATAATAAGAACTTATTATTCAATGAACAGATTAGGCTTATCTTAAAACATTGTCGAGTTGTCAGATGAAAGTACTAGGTAACTCAAAGAAACTTTTCTTAGCGAAGTTCTACTTGTAGTGCTTAGGTGCACGGAGATTGCCTCAGGACAAAGGGGCAGGACAAAAGAGAATGGTCCACCAATCAAACCGCCCCTGGGGGCACGAGCAAGGATTTTGGCTTGTCTTATCGTTCTGTTCCAAGGATTTGTAACTTTTAAGGATCACAATATTTTTTCCTTCCTTTCATTATATATATCCAAATATTCTACTAATATTTATTAAAAATATAAAGGGATTATTGAAAGATAGTTAAAAGAAGAGATGGCAAGACGGTTTCTAATGTCTCCGTTCTAGTATTTTTTAGTAGGTGTCTTCGTCCTCATTCTATATTTCACTGAATTTACTTAATAATGAGGTATTGCCGAATCATTATCCTTCATCCAACCAGCATGTGAGCCTTTTAAAGCAAAATTAGAGTAACTTCACTCTTTATAATATTTGATTTAATGCTATAAATAATATTGAAAATGTAAAACCATAGGCATAGAAATGAAACTTCTAGCAATTATACAATTCATTTCGATCAAAATGTTTTTGGTCATTTTACTTTAAAAACAATCGACATATACAGTTTTAGTGAAAGTTTTCATATTGCAATACATTGTTTAGTAGAGTTATATCACTTTGGCTAAAAAGGCAATGTCTTCATGTGTTCAATGTATGTTATTCCTGCCATTGTCTGCCCGCATATGTTAGTTAGAAGAACTTTTGTGCTATTGTGATTTAGACAATTTTAATTAAATACACTTAAAAGTTATTCGATTTTATGGTTGGTATATTTCCTGTGGTTTATTAAAAAAAATAGTTTAAATGTAATGCTAGTGAATGGAAAAATTTCAGGTGACCTACTTCATCTGTTACAAGTCTTATAAGCGGGATGTCTTAGGTCTCTGTTGGATCAACTTGGGATTAAGGCCTCTCCAGAAGTGTCCAATTCCTAGATCTTTTTAGAAGTGTCACCGTATCTCTCTCTTCTGCATTTTAGTCAGATTAACTCGGCTTTACCATAAGATTACGGAGCTATATCTTTGATTCTTATTTTGAAGACAAAATTTCCAACTAGGCCTCCTCCGTCCGAAGATTTGTTATTAAAGTATTAGAAGTTCGAAAGAACTGAATTACTTACTTTTCGAGCCTGCTCCGGATTCTTTCCAGGAGGTCTCGACATCTCTATTCTACCAAAAATTATCTTAAAATTTCTATCGAGGGATTCTTGTTTATTAGTGCTACATAAATCCTTTGGTGTCCATATTTTTTATTAGAGCCCACCGTACCCAGTAGCAAGACCACCCCTGCTTGTCTCGACAACTCCCAGCTGGAAACATACTTTCACTAAAGATTAATAAACATTTACCACACTGTTGTCGACAAATTGGACCTGTTGCTGGTATCGGGAGTCTTGAACAGCGTGTTGACGGTAGTCTTCAGGGAATCAAAGACTTTGATGTGCCTCCGTTCGTTATTATGTAGTATCTTGTGGTTTTATAAATTATATAATATCCTTAATTATATTTATGAATATTTAAATAAATAGCCTAATTGATGGCTACACACGAACAGGAATAAAAAGTGAGAACAGAATGGACTCACTGAAACAGTTTATATGATTTTTACTATTCGAACCCTTTCGAACCATTTTAATACCTTTATGGCTTCACATTTCGTTTTGTTAACCCTTTGATGCATGATTTTTTGAATGTTGTACAAAAAAATTCTGGATGATAAAATTAAGTCTCAAAATTGTGAGAAAATTAAGTAAACAATTTTGGAAATGCTATTTCCTGGAAAATTTTAGAAAAACTAAATGATGCTTCCAGGCATCTTTGCACATTGGGGTACTTAAAGCATGAACTTAGTTGTAGATGGAGGTTTTAGCGAATGGAATCAATGTGGTAAATAAAACCTGTTTTATAAAGGGAATAATTTTGACACAGTTGGATTTAGTTTTATAATCGAAATCATTACCATCACTGTAGAAAAAATTAGGTGTATCATTAAAATTGCTTGATTTATCAAAGAACAAAATCACTTACTTATATTCGAATATTAAAGTCATGGAAATATAATTTTAGCTTTGAAATTCAGAAATTCGAACACAATTTAACTGAAATTAAGAATGGTTGTCTTCGAAACTAGTTTTTCTTTTCGTTGAAAATAATAAAAGACTACACTTTTCGCATGAGCCTATATCTCATCTTTTTATTTTCACTGAATGCTGTTCTTTTATACCTATTTTCACTGTCTACAGGAGCTGTAATTAAATAAAAAAGTTCAGTTTTAGTGAGCTTTTTCATTTTACCATTTTCGATTAAAGTTTTTCTCAGAATCCATTGTATAAAGATGCCAAGCTCAGTACACAAAGGTGATCCCTGGAAACTAAATAAAACACGTGAAAATTGGAGCTTAGAAAGAGTATGTTTTTTTGGGAGGGGGAGGGGGTATAACTAACAACTTTTTGAATGTGAGGAAAGTAAAAGAATATATCTAACTCGAGGTTAAAACCAAGACTGTTGTTATGGTTACAGATCATCAACTGAATGTACATCAAATCAGCGTTTTATCTCATAAGTTCAGCGCTCTAACTTCTACAGCTTCTCTGTAGCACATTGTGGACTAGAAAAAATATTAAAATAGTTTTGCTAAATCTAGAAG
>NW_027106925.1:40362-40925 GCF_000696795.3 Halyomorpha halys
GTTTTTATGTTGCCTATAATAAGAATGATTGAATATGATTAATATTTTCTAGACTTCGGTCTTGGCAGAGATCGGATTGAAATATAAAAATAAAAAATAATAATTAAGTCCAGGCGCAAAGATGTGAGTATTTTTCAATCCTATTAGATAGTTTAATTTTGCTAATATTATTTTTCTTTCATTGATTTAAATTTCGAGGGAGGTTGGGTAGCCGTGGATCGTTCTCTGATCTGGATTTTTTAAAATATTCTTTATTTATTCTGGAATTGATTCCTTTAAATAATGCTTTAGAGCGATAGAGTAAAATACAAAATAAAAATGAAATTATAAAACGTCATAAAATATAATAAAATGATGAATTTGAAAAGAAAAAAGTAAACAAAAATAATTAATAGAATATTTAAAATAAGAATAGAACAAATAAAATAAAACCATACGTCATATCATAAAATATAAGATATGTCCTCTGTAGCGTATTATGGACTTGAAAAAAGATTAAAATAGTTTTGCTAAATCTAGAAGAAAGCTGTCATAGCCTTGGCTCTTTCCTAATTTCTGGAAAC
>NW_027106925.1:40975-42202 GCF_000696795.3 Halyomorpha halys
TCTGGTAGTCAATACTGTTAATATTTGCTGTTATGACAGTGAAGCGTATTCCAAGAGATAAGTGAATAAAGCAAAGCACCGTTCATGGTAGTATGAATAGCGTTAGCAGACAAGATAGATGAATATTGGAGACGATAGGAGCGGGAAGGCCATTGAGGCTCTACTAACTGCCACTTAGTGCCGCTAGAGAGCATGTCAGTCGGCTACCGGTACCTGTACCTGGCTCTTTCAAATGGTAATCACTCCTATCGCGATCATCTCCGCTCCTCTATCATAGCTATCATCTCCTCTATCATAGCTGATGGGGCCAGATCGTAATTTAACGTCATCGGGACCATAACGTCTTGTTGATGAGTTACTCATCTCTCTCCTCTATCACTGATAATCATCACCACTTTCTTATCATTTTCAATGTCTGCCATGTTTTTATGTTGCCTATAATAAGAATGATTGAATATGATTAATATTTTCTAGACTTCGGTCTTGGCAGAGATCGGATTGAAATATAAAAATAAAACTCCAGGCAGTATTTTCAATCCTATTAGATAGTTTAATTTTGCTAATATTATTTTTCTTTCATTGATTTCAATTATGAGGGAGATTGGGTAGCCGTGGATCGTTCCCTGATATTTTTTTTTATATTCTTTATTTATTCTGGGATTGATCCCTTTAGAATAATGTACAGACGTCAAAATTAGGTTTTAGAGCCATAGAGTAATATACAAAATATAAATGAAATTATAAAACGTCATAAAATATAATAAAATGATGAATTTGAAAAGAAAAAAGCGAACAAAAATAATTAACAGAATATATAAAATAAGAATAGAACAAATAAAATAAAACCATACGTCATATCATAAAATATAAGATGACTAACACTTCTGATAATAAATTTAAAAAAATTATATACAGTAGAAATAAAAATAATTAATGAAAAGGTACAATTTCTACGAATATACATATTTACATGTATAAAAGAAAAGCTGAAACATTAAAACCTTAAACCTGAAAATATATAAACCTTACTTGAAACTTTGAATTGGGAGGATTTTACCTCATGTAGTACATCAAGCCTCTATAAAGTGCATACCCTTGATTAGAAAGGTAGCCTCGCGAGTGAGCTGCATTCTGTCTAAATCACCTCCTTACATAACCGTTTGTTAAGACACAGTACTTCTTTGCCAGGTAATAAGCATATAAAATGAGTAGATACCAAATAAAACC
>NW_027106925.1:43695-43970 GCF_000696795.3 Halyomorpha halys
TATTTATTTAAGAAGCTTTACTTATCTGTGAATCTTTACTGACCGCACCCCCGACCATCTTATTGTTGGTTAACTATAAACAAATCATTACAAAAATATACTAATGTCGCAACAATTATTCTTCGAGCGGTTGAATATGGAGGAAAATAAGACAAAAAGAGAGCAAAGTAAATGCTGCAATGTATTGTGTATTTGCTATTTTAATATATTTAAAAATATTTTGAGAAAGTTGCATTAACTTGCGGCACCCCGGACATATGCTTGTGACACCCTAG
>NW_027106925.1:44020-48728 GCF_000696795.3 Halyomorpha halys
GGTGTAGGTTTATATTTTCAGTTATGAAATTTTATAGTAACAAAAAAAAAATCACCTCACTTCTCAAAATTTGGTATTTTACTTATCAAAATATGGCCAGTACAAAAAGAAAAAATTGAAAAAAATAAAGAATCCGTCTAAGTACGGCAGATAGACGGATTCTTTATTTTTTTAAAGGTGATACCTGGGTAGATAAATATTTCAATCATGATTTCTGTGTTTTTTTTCTTTTTTCAACAACCTTAAATTAACTCCCAAAATTATAAATACTTGTTAACACAATTAAATTAAAATATACATGACATATATCAAAATTTGGAAAATAAATTATATACATAGCTAGGGCAAGTGTACCAGTTATCGACATATCAACCTTTGTTTTGAAATATTAAGAGTTTGGTGCCAACAACAGTTTCAAAATTGGCGTCAGTTGTAAGCCGAGGGTTCGGCGTACATACATGTCAATAACTGGTACACTTACAGAATGTCCTGGGTTTTCAATCATTATGATTATCAACGAAATTTTAGAGAACATTTATTACAAAAAAATAAGTTTATTTGAAAACATTCTGACTGCGAAATTGTATTTATTTCTACAATTTCAGGAATTATTCGGATTTTATATAGGATTGGATGCAATTTTATCCATATAAACCCTAAAAGTCAACAGAAAAATAAAAATAAAATATTTTTTGTTTTTGGATTTTCTGGTCTTAAGATTTTCATTTCGAAAGTCACAAAAATAGCTATTCAACTCGAGTCTAGGATTCTACAAAACAATAGGGACGTAAGTGCGTACTACAATATGTTTTTTCACAAATATTTTAGTATTTATACCATGCCCTTGGCATTAAAATACATATTTCAATATCCTCATTGTAGAAATATAAACAGAGCTGTACTATATATGTATATATTTTCAGTTATTGATTTAATAACCCTCTTGATTATTTTATAACTCAACTCCGAACATAATTAAAACCTAACAAGATAAAATCTATCTTATACTCATTTTATCTTTAAAAACTACGTTTCCGTTGGGCATTAATCATTCCTAAGAGAACTCGTTACAAAGGAAATCCATACAGAGGGCGAAAAAGTTTTTTTTCCCCTAGCTTTATTGAAAAAGTTTTTTTTAGTGTTCCGGACTGGATATAATGAGGATTTAATGTTAGTAGGTCAGTTAGTAGTTTTACTTACCGAGTGCTTACTCACAAAACAGGCTGAAATTTAATTAAAAAAGTATGATAAAGGATTTCCACTTGATTGAAGGAGCTAAGTTAAACTTTACCTTAAGTTTTTTTAAAACTTTTTTTATTCCCAGATTTTCTGACTTTGATTGGCAATCCTCATTTAAAATTGATTTCACCATCCTGCATTAAGTCTAACTCTGGATCGGACTAAAATTCAACTGGGCCAATTTTAATATAAAAATAATAATTTTGAATTTAGTTAAGAATATGTGTTTATTCAAACCCAAATTCTACATACCAATATTATTAAACAATCATAATACTAACTTAGGGTGTTACTGCATGGGAATACTACTTCTGGATTAATTGAGCTTTTGTTTAATTTTTTTATTTTTAATCCCCTCCCTCGCCATTTCTGGCATACGGGGTGCGGAAGCAGTGGGATAGTGCGCTGGGGTTTGTGCATGCCACTGCACCCAAAGAATTTTTTTTTTAGTAGTTTATAAATTAATTATTATTCAAATTTTTTACTCATTAATAATTTATTTAATTATTATCAAATTTTTTACTGTGGTGCAGCCCAGCGCAATGTTGAGCGCCTTATTGATGGGCCCATAAGTCCAGGCCTTATTGCACCTTGTCCACTACATCCGTTTGGTGGGTGCCTCCAGGGCCCTGTTTCATAATGAAAGCTAATAGTATTAGTTGACAGTACAAGTGTAGAAACTAGTGTGGTAATAATACTAATACTTATTTTTTTGATGATAGAGATGACTATTAGTGATATTACAGGAATTAAAAAATACTAAAGTACAAGTTACTATTGTACAAGTCTGTGTAATTTAATTAAGATAAATCTACAAGACTAATAGTATTAGTTTGTACTTTATTATGAAACAGGGCCCTGCAATTACCAGGCTGGTCGAGCTCTCCTAGTCTCAGTCTGGGTCAGCTTCCTCCTCTTCTGGTGCCTCGCCGATGTTGGGCGGTCAAACCCCTCCCATTGTGAAATGAGTTGGACCCACATCCTCCTTCTACCCGTAAATGAATTCCCTGAAGAAGGGATAACTCTCTTCTTCCATCAACTGGGGGAAGTCCGACTCGGCAAGGGCGAAGATCCCGGTCTTTCTAGACGACCTGGCTCGGTGTTCTTCCATGGCGGAGCAATCTACTATTGCGTGTTTTGCTGTTTCAGGAACTCCGCACGGACGGCACCGGGGGGTCGATGTTCTTTCCAGATAGTCTGGGAGGACCCATTTAGCCTTCAATCGAGAAAGGACGGTAGGAAACAATTTTCTCAAAGTAACGCCCTTCTGACTTGTTACCCACTGTCCATTCCACTCCTGTATTGAGTCCTCCCGCAGCATTTTCTTCCATAAGTTTGGAGTCTCACCGATCCTCTCTCGGTGCTCCTTCGGTAGCGCTTCTAGTCCCAGTCTCCTTACTTCATATTTAAGGACATCCTCCCTGAGGTAGAGATGCGAGGGCATCGCTCCGGCCAACACCTGCACCGCCTCATGTGACACCGTTCTGTATGTCTTCGTGACCCCCAGCAGAGCCAGTCTCTGTATGGTGGCCAGTCTTCTCTTCTGTGTCTGCGTGAGGTTTCGGCTCCACGCAGGGGATGCGTACCATAGTGGTTTAATCGGGCCATGTTATGATTACTATCGTTCCATTGCTATCGTTCATTGACGGCATAACGATTTTTTTTTCTAGTATCCATTAAGTGAAAAGTCTTTACGCTAGATATAGCTTTTTCACCTTAAACCTTTAATTAAATCTCAAACTCTCAATCCCATATCGCAACCCTAGAAGAATGGTGCCGTAATTGGAAGATCAAAATAAATCCCATCAAATCATAAATTCATTTTTCCGTGTATTATTTATACTACATTAAGTTTTTTTTCTTTTAAAATAAATAAATTAAAAGCAATCAGGATTCAAGAAGAAGTATATACTAGTATAAGCTTCAGTGTTTCAAGTTCCTAGATATTCCCGTTATAATAATCCATAATGTACTTATCTTATCTCTAAGATGAGCTTTTAAAATCCTCACACCCACTTCAACTAGATGGAAACTACTGCAGCTTACCCATCTGTACTATCTGGCTATATGCTATCTATCTTTCTCAGAAGAACAAGTAGTGAACAATTTTTGATATATTTTCAACCACTAAAACATCTTGTTAAATGTTTGTTTAGCTCTTAGTGTTAAAAATCGCTGCGTGTACCTATAGAAGTTGTGATACTCGTATTAAAGTGAGTAACCAATTGTCACTTCAATAGTTACCCTGGTCATGTTTACTCCATAAATCCGCTGGGTCCACTTATTCCTGTGATTCTTAAATTAAAATGAACCACGACTAAAGTGAGAAGTATGATTTCTACAAGAAGAATTCAGCATTTTATATTAGATTTTGATATAAACTGGTGTAAATAAATAAAGAAGTAATTTATGTTTTTAGTAATCAAAAATCAGTAACTGTACCTATTGTAACTCTTCAAGTTATACTTTTAATGTTTTTTAATTTTCAAATATTAAATAAATTAATTATTTTAACTGTCGTTTGGGTTATGATACGAAGTTTCAATACAATATATTTAGGAAGATGGTCAGGGTTGCGGTCAAAGGAGAAACAAAAATAGTTTACAACTAATAAATAGTTGGAAAATAAATAGTTGTAATCTATTTTTGTTTCTCCTTTGACCGCAAACCTGATCATCATCCTATATATCAATTTTTACGGTCAACTATATATACATATATTTTCAATACAATAATTTGAAGAACCCCATCTCTAATCTAAAGGGTCCAATATTTTAAAGTGCCTGGTCCCCGAATTTGTTGGACAAGGCACTGGCAGCTTTTATTTTTATCCTAAAGGACGATATTTTGCCAAAGGAATCAAACGCTTGAGGAACTTCTGCTATCGACGACCAATCTCCGAAGAGGAACAAGAAGACATCTTAGAACCGCTTTAACGAAAGTGTCCTTAAAGAGACCCCCAGGGTACAATGGGCGGACAATCATCTCAAACCTAATGGCGGCCCTTTGTCCCTTCCTCAATAAACCACCAGAGGGCACTAATCCCTTTAATCGGATCTCGTCAGTCGATAATTGTTCTCCCAGAGGTCGCTAAGTGTATGTCCCTTCTCTTTTTCAGTGATAGGTTGCAGCACTGAATCAATGATTGGTTCTAGGATTGAGAAGAAACTAGTAATCTTTGAAGTGAAGTACTAGTTAGCTTCATTTAATTATATATTTAGATGATCAATCAGCTAGATCCAATATCTGAACTTTTATGTTCGCAAACGGAATAATGTCAAGAATTAATTTATGGGATACGTCTGCAATGTAGTACCACTCAGCCTCCATTGTCTTAAATCGTTAGAATTTCCTGGATCAGTTTTTCCCAAACCTTTATTGCTATGACACCTTTGGAGTTGAACAAAAAAAAATTCTCAGCACCCTGGTTGAGCTACAAACATATAAAAATGTCGCCGCAAGTTCCAGC
>NW_027106925.1:53103-55073 GCF_000696795.3 Halyomorpha halys
TTCCCCGTTTTTAAATTCACCCTTGCTGAAAATAGATAATATTGCCAAATCTAGTATTCAATGTTTTTTCTATGAAGGATAAAATAATAATAAATTAAAAATAGCGTAAATACCAAATTTATAACGAAGCAGAAATTAATCACATAATACTAAATATGAATGTTCCTAAGAAACGCCTTCTTAAAAGTCTCCTTTAAATATACACCAGTAATTTTCCTTAATATAAGCTCCTTAAGGCTTTTTCTCTTAAGTTAGAAATAGTTTCTGTTGAATGCGTGTAAATAAAAGGAGTGTATATAATAATGTTTTTTTAGAGAAGCAGAGATATGCATTTTTTTATTTTTAAATGTTTATTTATTGCTATTTAGAACTGTACATTATAATACATTTAGTAAGTATGATCTCGGTTAAATTGGAGTGTTACAGGCGTGTAGAGAAACTATCCATTCGTAGCACTCTAATGACGTTTTACGTTAGCAGGTCTCAAGGCCATCTACTTTTCAGACGCCTCGGAGGATTATTAGGTAATGAAGGAGAAGCCAGGTTAGAGTGGTTAACTAGGGGGTTCGAGTGGTTAGGGAGTTTATAATGGAAGGAGTCATATCTGGTTCGGGCTAGATCGGTTACATAGGGAACATTAAGGTCTTTATGTATGATTTTATTTGTTACAAAGTAAGGAGCATTGAGTATTTTACGAAGGATTTTGGATTGTAAGGATTGAATACGAGAGGAATTCATAGGTTTAGTGGAGCCCCAAAGTTCTATATGTCCATGTAGATCAGTATTTTGTAATGTGTTGGAAGTTTAGACTGTTTGTCTAGTAAGTGCTGTAATAGTCAAAATCGACGTGCAGTTTCCTGTCTTTTCAGTCTTGTGTGAGGATTCCATGTTAATGGTTTGTCCAAATGTAGTCCAAGGTAGCGGATCTGTTCGACTGGGGTAAGAGTAACATTATTAAATGAAACTGTAGGGCAGTCGGTAGGTTTACGACGAAAGGTAAAGGTGATTTGATGGGATTTGTTGGAATTTATCTTAATCCTCCAATTACGACACCAATCTGCGATATGGGGAAGGATATTTTGGGATACAATTAATGGGTTATTATTAACAGCGAGCACACATGTGTCATCGGTATACGTGGTGAGGATAGTGTTTTGGTGGAATGTCAGCTGTATAGTGTAGGGGATGGGAGATATTCATTTAAAATATACTTTTAGTAAGTTGTTCCTAAGGAACGTTAATAATATTGAGATAATGATTGTGTTACGTATATTAAATAAATTGTGTTAAAATCACGTTTCTATCCCAGAAAGAGATCTTGAATTTGTTTAAAACAACAAATCTTATATTCCTATTCATCGTTTCCATGATGACTCCAGTCACCCAGCGGTGGGTATCTTGTGATGGGCATCCCGGTTGTAAGACAATCCTTAGTGAAGAAACAGTACTTCCCGACAAAATACTCAGGACCCTCTGTGGGTTTATTGTTTTGAGAATTTAGGAAGAATTAAATTTAATCTACGTATCAATATGGATAAATAAGTAAATTCTATACGTATCCTTTGAATCCAAGCTTTAGCCCAACTTTCTCTTCTTCTAATGAAAAATGAAGCCAAAATGTGAGAAGTTCCACATCTTTCGGAGCTCAAGTTTACGTTGAGGTTAATAGGATAGTCTGCCATTGCGATCTTAACCTATCTATTATAATTCTGACTTCATGTTTTAGTACAAGAGCCGGGAAGAAAAAAGGCAGTTATCTCACCCCAATTTTTGATTACTGAAATCTATGTATAATTACTAGCCAAAATTTATGAGTCTGCCAAGTATAGGTAGGGGAAATAAAAAATGGCGGCTGTTTCAAAACCTTAATTTTTGATTCGGAACTCTATATCTTAAAAACTACCGACAACACTAGACAATTTAGTATATTAGTATATAGTAGTAGTTTTCATGATATTTGCTAAAATAAA
>NW_027106925.1:55123-58262 GCF_000696795.3 Halyomorpha halys
AAGTTATATAATGCAAAGAAGTATGAACATATTAGTTATTAGTAATTTAAAATTTAAATATGAAAAGAAAATGAAAATTGAGAGGAAGAAAATATATGTAACAATAATAGATTTTTTTTTCTTTTTTTTCTGACCTCCTAGAAAAATTAAACAATAAAACAATAATAGATGATAAAGAGGCAAATTATAAGTATAGTGAACAAAACTTATAACGCGGGTAAGGAAAATGGAGAAAAGTAGAGAAAATAAGGGGTAAGAGTAAAATAAAGAAAGGGAAAAGAAAACAAAAAAAAAGAATAAAAACGAACCTGTTCGCTGGAAGATTTTTGCTAGAGTTTCTAGCCAGATTTATCTATTGCAGAATAGATATTTTTTTTTAGTACCCATTAAGTGAAAAGTCTTTACGCTAGATATAGCTTTTTCACCTTAAACCTCTAATTACATCTCAAACTCTCCAATCCCATATCGCAACCCTAGAAGAATGGTGCCGTAATTGGAAGATCAAAATAAATCCCATCAAATCACATTTACACTTCGTCGTAGAATAGATTCGCTACCTTGGAATACATATGGACAAACAACCAACCACACACAAGACTCAAAAGATAGGAAACTGCTCGTCGATTTCGACTATTACAGGACTTACTAGACGAATATAATGGTCCAAACTTCCAATTCATTACAAAAGACTGATTTTCATGACAATTCTAAGGTCTATCTGGGCGTACGGAGTTGAGCTTTGGGGCTCCACTAAACCTTCGAATTCCTCTCGTATCCAATGCTTCTTACTTTATTTCAAATAAAATCATCCATAAAGACGTTATTGTTCCATATATAACCATCTTAATTACTGACAATTTCCTAGTTAAATGCCCTGTATACAACTACCATTAACAGGATACTGCAGGTTTAGGGCTTTGACAAGAATTGGATGAATGCATATTACGTTATTAAGAGATAACGCCGAAAATGATTCGATTATTTATATATTATAAGCGGGTAGTCTTGCTTTAATTAAAAAAAAATTGATTGCGAGTAGAACAGTATTTGAAAACATCGATCGACAGACAACGATTTTCCAAGAGTTTGATATAGGTACAAAATTTTTAATAATTAATTTTCCCCTGTATTATTATATACTACATTAAGTTTTTTTTCTTTTAAAATAAATATAAAATTAAAAGCAATCAGGTTTCAAGAAGAAGTATATACTAGTATAAGCCTCAGTGTTTCAAGTTCCTAGATATTCCCGTTATAATAATCCATAATGTACTTATCTTATCTCTAAGATGAGCTTTTAAAATCCTCACACCCACTTCAACTAAATGGAAACTACTGCAGCTTACCCATCTGTACTATCTGGCTATATGCTATCTATCTTTCTCAGAAGAACAAGTAGTGAACAATTTTTGATATATTTTCAACCACTAAAACATCTTGTTAAATGTTTGTTTAGCTCTTAGTGTTAAAAATCGCTGCGTGTACCTATAGAAGTTGTGATACTCGTATTAAAGTGAGTAACCAATTGTCACTTCAATAGTTACCCTGGTCATGTTTACTCCATAAATCCGCTGGGTCCACTTATTCCTGTGATTCTTAAATTAAAATGAACCACGACTAAAGTGAGAAGTATGATTTCTACAAGAAGAATTCAGCATTTTATATTAGATTTTGATATAAACTGGTGTAAATAAATAAAGAAGTAATTTATGTTTTTAGTAATCAAAAATCAGTAACTGTACCTATTGTAACTCTTCAAGTTATACTTTTAATGTTTTTTAATTTTCAAATATTAAATAAATTAATTATTTTAACTGTCGTTTGGGTTATGATACGAAGTTTCAATACAATATATTTAGGAAGATGGTCAGGGTTGCGGTCAAAGGAGAAACAAAAATAGTTTACAACTAATAAATAGTTGGAAAATAAATAGTTGTAATCTATTTTTGTTTCTCCTTTGACCGCAAACCTGATCATCATCCTATATATCAATTTTTACGGTCAACTATATATACATATATTTTCAATACAATAATTTGAAGAACCCCATCTCTAATCTAAAGGGTCCAATATTTTAAAGTGCCTGGTCCCCGAATTTGTTGGACAAGGCACTGGCAGCTTTTATTTTTATCCTAAAGGACGATATTTTGCCAAAGGAATCAAACGCTTGAGGAACTTCTGCTATCGACGACCAATCTCCGAAGAGGAACAAGAAGACATCTTAGAACCGCTTTAACGAAAGTGTCCTTAAAGAGACCCCCAGGGTACAATGGGCGGACAATCATCTCAAACCTAATGGCGGCCCTTTGTCCCTTCCTCAATAAACCACCAGAGGGCACTAATCCCTTTAATCGGATCTCGTCAGTCGATAATTGTTCTCCCAGAGGTCGCTAAGTGTATGTCCCTTCTCTTTTTCAGTGATAGGTTGCAGCACTGAATCAATGATTGGTTCTAGGATTGAGAAGAAACTAGTAATCTTTGAAGTGAAGTACTAGTTAGCTTCATTTAATTATATATTTAGATGATCAATCAGCTAGATCCAATATCTGAACTTTTATGTTCGCAAACGGAATAATGTCAAGAATTAATTTATGGGATACGTCTGCAATGTAGTACCACTCAGCCTCCATTGTCTTAAATCGTTAGAATTTCCTGGATCAGTTTTTCCCAAACCTTTATTGCTATGACACCTTTGGAGTTGAACAAAAAAAAATTCTCAGCACCCTGGTTGAGCTACAAACATATAAAAATGTCGCCGCAAGTTCCAGCAGTTGAATATGAAGAAAATTAAAAAAAAAATAAAATAAAACAGTGCAGTGTAAATTCTGAAATGCTCTGCATTTTTCTGTTTTAATTTTGTGAAGTGGCATTGACTTAGGGCACCTAGAATGCCGCAGCACCCTTGACGAGGTAAAAATGTCTAAGAGAAGATGCTTAGTAAAGATGTATGTATAAGTAAGACTAATTTATTTGTGCTTTATTTATTTAAGAAGCTTTACTTATCTGTGAATCTTTACTGACCGCACCCCCGACCATCTTATTGTTGGTTAACTATAAACAAATCATTACAAAAATATACTAATGTAGCAACAATTATTCTTCGAGCGGTTGAATATGGAGGAAAATAAGACAAAAAGAG
>NW_027106925.1:58581-60508 GCF_000696795.3 Halyomorpha halys
AAGTCGTATTTATCAAATTAAATTTTGGCATGAGTTAGCAAAATTAATGGATAAAATTTGAAAAAAGTTATTCTAGACCCATTCCACCCTAATCCTTAAATTTGGGTAAAATCGGACTAGACGATTTTGAAATAAATATGTATTGGTTGGTTGGAGTGGGTTCCAAAGTTTTATTAGATAAGCTTCCACCTTCAATAATCTACATTCAAAAAATAAATTTATTTTTTGAATGTTTCTATATATAAAAATATTTTACATAGATTACAATGACCTTTAACTTTTTCGACAATTTCTAAGCTCCTTCTTGTAAATTCCTTGTTTTTAGTTTTCATTTCAACCTACTTCTGCATTGGTCTCACTAAGTCGAGTAGAAGTGGGAACTGCCTTGAATGTTACTGTAAAAATCAACAATCACTGAAAAGGAGCAAATGCAAACAAAGCCCACTGAAATACAAACAAATTTAACTTTTAACTTTTTTTTGGCGCACATTTTGTTTGTAAAATGAACTTTCCTTTAAGTAATCAGTATGGTCTTTAGCCTAAAATCAGGAAATCTGAGTAATAAGATGAACTAGATTAAACAGAATGCACTGTGAAGGTTTTAATTAAAAACCTGCTCAAATCACAAGCATTTTCCCCGTTTTTAAATTCACCCTTGCTGAAAATAGATAATATTGCCAAATCTAGTATTCAATTTTTTTTCTATGAAGGATAAAATAATAATAAATAAGTTAAAAATAGTGTAAATACGAAAGTTATAACGAAGCAGAAATTAATCACATAATACTAAATATGAATGTTCCTAAGAAACGCCTTCTTAAAGGTCTCCTTTAAATGCACACCTGTAATTTTCCTTAATAAAAGCTCCTAAAGGCTTTTTCTCTTAAGTTAGAAATAGTTCCTGTGAATGTGTGTAAATAAAAGGAGTGTATATAATAATTTTTTTTTTTAGAGAAGCAGTGATATGCATTTTTTTATTTTTAAATATTTATTTATTGCTATTTACAACTTTACACTATAATACATTTAGTAAATCTGATCTCGGTTAAATTGGAGTGTTACAGGCGTGTAGAGAAACTATCCATTGGCAGCACTCTAATGACGTTTTACATTAGCAGGTCTGGTGGCCATCTTATTTTCAGGCGCCTCGGAGGACAGTAGGAGGATGGGTATTCTGCTGGTTTATAAATTGTATTTAAATCACGTTTCTATCCCAGAAAGAGATCTTGAATTTGTTTAAAACAACAAATCTTAAATTCCTATAGATCGTTTCCATGATGACTCCAGTCACCCAGCTGTGGGCGTCACTGTTGTAAGACAATCGTTGGTGAAGAAACAATACTTCCCGACAAAATACTAAGGACCCTCTGTGGGTTTATTGTTTTGAGAATTTAGGAAGAATTAAATTCAAACTACGTATGAATATGGATAAATAAATAAATTCTATACGTATCCTTTGAATCCAAGCTTTAGTCCAACCTTCTCTTGTTCTAAGGGAAAGTGGAGCCAAAATGAGGAAAGTTCCACACCATTCGGAGCTCAAGTTTACGTTAAAGATAATAGGGAGGCCCCGCCATTGCGATCTAAACCGGAACAAAAAGCAACCGTTGATTGACTCCTATATCTTAACCAGGTCCTTGGAATTCTGCATTAGGTCCGCCTTTTTGACTTCACTTTTCCTGGCATCTTACCCTCTCTGTTATAATCCTCACTTTATGTTTGGATCACTAGACTTAAACCGATAAGTCGTCTCAATAAAATTTTTAAAATTATATCTTACCTGAAGCTCTAGAGCTGGGTCGTGTATCCTTTGAGCAATGGAGTGTGCCTGCTGGAAGGCTTGCAATGCCTTGCAGAAGGTTGCCAGTTCGAGGTGGAGGCTGCCCACTGTGATCTGCACCAGTCCGGCCGTTCGGCACTGGTCGCA
>NW_027106925.1:60855-61133 GCF_000696795.3 Halyomorpha halys
AATGAAATTTCGGACAATAAATACAATTAAATCTAAAAAAAAAATAGTCTACCTAGCATATAGGTGCTTCTTTACTATTTCTATCTTCTTTGTTTTTAAATTTATTTTAACGATTTTCCTAGAAATTATTCTTTTTTTACATAATTATCTACATTTTAGGAAAACTAAAGGTGTACATTTAAAGGAGTCCTTTTGGAAGAAGGGGTTTCTAAGGAATATTCATATTTAGTAATTATATCTGAGAATAAAATCTTTAGAAACTTACTCGTTTTTGAAAT
>NW_027106925.1:66355-68297 GCF_000696795.3 Halyomorpha halys
AAAATTATATCTTACCTGAAGCTCTAGAGCTGGGTCGTGTATCCTTTGAGCAATGGAGTGTGCCTGTTGGAAGGCTTGCAATGCCTTGCAGAAGGTTGCCAGTTCGAGGTGGAGGCTGCCCACTGTGATCTGAACCAGTCCGGCCGTTCGGCACTGGTCGCACTCGTTGTAGAGTGAATGTCTGAAAATAAGAAAATTATGAATGAGTAGATCTAATCCAGTCTTATTTTTTACGAGAATTGCCGATTTTCTGACGATCTCTAGACTTTCTTTCCCGTTCTAAATATTAACGATTTATATGTAAAAGGAAAATCATCAAAATTTGGGAGAAAATGTCAATTTTTTACGATTTACACCTACAAAACTCGTCAGATATAAAAAGGGCCGATGTGACATTGTCTTAAATACATCCGATTTCACTTGAGATTCCGCAGTTAGATTCACTGAAAATTATAAAATTAATAATATTCTGAAATATTAGGCCAACAATTTTAGAGTTGGAGAAGAGGACATTATAGTAGGATAAACTATATATTCAAATTTACAATATTTATACTTATATTTTCTTACTACAATAATTAAAAAGTTGGTTCTATTGTAAAAACAATATTTTCCGATCAGAAAACTTGCAAGCGCTTGCAGGGTACTAGTCTTGAAATAGAAAAAAACCTTTTTTACATGATTTCTCCACTTAGATTGCAGTCAAAGGAATCTATAATTTGGTGTTTTTTCGAGTCACAACATTTTCTTGAGTGGAATTGAATCATATGTCCAGAAACCACTTTGAAAAAATCAAACAATTTGTAATTATCTTTTAGAACAATATTTGTTTTATTTTTATAGTTAGAAAAAAATATGGTTTATGTTTTTGATTTTACTTTTATGATGATTTGATTTATTTGACTTATCACAGTTTAACTGTCGACATAGTATATGCCTTTACCATGTTAGAATTTCCAATTTCTTCCAAAACCTTAAAAATCATTTTAAATTTACTGGAATGTACTGCTGGTGATGTAGAACAGGCTTTTGATCGAGTCTGACACCTAGGACTGCTATACAAGATCCGTAAATTCCTATCCCCGACATACTTCCTCATTATCCGTTCTTATCTCTCCGACAGATTATTTTAAATAAATCACAATATCTCTTATTCATCCCTATTCCGTCAGTTTGCTGGTGTACCTCAGGGTGGTATCGTTGGTCCTATCATTTATACAGTTTTCACAGCTGACATCCCAACCCATCTTAACACTATCCTCACCCCGTATGCCGACATATGCCTATTTTCAGTTACCAATGATTCTTACATTGTATCCAAAACCCTCCAATCCCACTTCACCACCCTTGAAGAATGGTGCAAAAACTGAAGGATTAAAATTAATTCCAATAAATCCCACCAAATCACATTTACCCTTCGTCGTAAACCTATGACCTCTTACCCTACAGTGTCCTTTAATAATACCCCACTTATTCCTGTCGAACAGATCCGTTACTTAGGACTACATCTGGACAAGAAAGATATATGAGGTAATACATTTGAATAGGTAGATAGGTTAAGGTATTTAGGTTCTACGGTAACTAGAAAAAGCAAAATTGATGCGAAAATAAAAGCGAGATCAAAGGTGGGAAAAGCTTGTTATTGTTCAATTTTGAAATTGTTCAGTGCATTCTGTCCTAAAACTCAAAAATTAAAATTTACTAAGCATCCTCCCCACTATTATTTACGGATGCGAAATCTTGCCTTTTACAAATAATTTTTACGGTCTTCTAAATTAATTTTTATTCTATTTCTACTGACATCGTTGTTAAATTGCAATTTTATGTTTTGAAGAGTCAATTGAAATTAATTTCATGTTCATATCTAATGTATATGTTGTTGAGTAGATAAAAATAGAGGAAATATAAATTTAATTTTTTTTTTTTTTTTTAATTTATTTAT
>NW_027106925.1:68358-75455 GCF_000696795.3 Halyomorpha halys
TTTATTTTTTTAATGACCCACTTCCACGTCATTTATGAAACACGGAAGTGGGGTTAGAGGAAGAGAATTATCTACAGGGTACATGTTCGGACGTTTAATCCGGGGCTCTCCAAACTATTTTCACCATTTTTTGAGCTGAACTCGTGGCACCGTTTTCGGCTAAAAAAATATAGAAGGGAGAGGTGATCTACAGGATACCACCCTATTTTGAAACTATGGTTGGGGTCGTTTTCATTTCGTGAGACCGCTACAGAAAAGTTGACCCCTCAAACCGGATTTAAACTGGCGCCGCTGCAGTTTAGCTGGAAAGACCCTACGGCTCGACTCTCTGAGCTACAGACGATACCATGCTGTAACGCACTGTATTTTTGCTATTTTAATTTTAATTGTTTTATTATATTTTCAGAAAAAGGCATTCGTTTGCGCGACTCCACTTTGGGAACCGCTGGTTTAATAACCAGTTGTTCCATAAAATTATTGCGGAGCTTGTACAAAATGACAATATTACGAATGAATACCTAAGGGTTGATTAATTCATAACGATGGTATGAAATTAGGCGACGGTTTTTGCATTGTTAGATTCATCAAGTCATCAGTGAACTAAAACAAATTCTTAATTGTATTTTAATTAGTTATTTTTACTGCTCGTCGATTTCGACTATTACAACATTTACTAGACAAACGGTCTAAATTCCCAATCCATTACAAAAGACTGATCTACATGACTATTATAAGGCCTATCTTATATCTATACGGAGTTGAGGTTTGGGGCTCCACTAAACCATCAAATTCCTCCCAAATCCAATCGTTACAGTCCAAAATCCTTCGTCAAATCCTTAATGCTCCTTACATTGTCACAAATGAAGTCATCAATCAGGACCTCAATGTTCCATATGTTGGCGATTTGCATAAACCAGATAACATTCCTTCCATGATAAACTTCTCAACCACCCAAATCCATTTGTTTCTAACCTGGCTTCTCCTTCATTACCTAATAATCTTCCTAGGCGTCTGAAAAGAAGATGGCCTCGAGATCTTCTCCTATAGAAATGTTATTGGAGTTGTAATAATAACAGTTGTAAATAAATTATTAAAAAAATTACTGGGATATAATTACTACTCTAATTTTCTACTTGATAATTCTGCTATCAAGTTCATATTCCTAGTGAACCTATCAAGGCATGTGGTGAAACTGGAGTTTCTAAAATACACCTTTTGGTTAAAAATATCTGAACAAACTAATAAAATTTCTGAAGTCTGTACTTCTTCCAATTTACAAAAAGAGGCCGAGTACGGATTGTGATCAAGGAATTTCACTACTTTTTGTATGTTATAAAATATTGACGTTAATCTTAACTATGCGAATCAAGGAATGCGCAGAAAAAATTATTGGAGATATCCAATATGGCTTTAAGCGAAATTGTCAACTATTTTTAACTTTTTTCATTACGTCAAAAATTACAAAAAAAAGTTGGAATACAACGGGGTAGCTTATCAGCTTTATTTAGATTAAAAAAGGCTTGCGATTCGATTGGCCGCCAAAAGCTGTATAATATTTGGATTTAACCGTGAATACAAAAGAAGTTAGTAAATGTAGTACGGATGTGCATGATTGAAACGTTTAATAAGGTACAAATCGGTAATCATTATTCTGAGAAGTTCAAGGTCCGGTCGAGTTTAAAACAAGGCAATTCTCTATCACCTATCACTAAAAATGTTATTAGAAATTTGATGAATACAGAAAAGGGTTTAACTTTAGGTGGTAAAGTACTGGTTCTTGAGTATTTCGGTGATTTGGTATTACAGGGTGAGGACAAGGAAACTATAAACCTATGTTAATGAACTAGGTCTCAAAATTAACACGGATAAAACAAAATATATGTTTGGGAGCATAAACAGGATCAATTTCCGTGATACATTCTTCTAAATTAATTTTGATTCTATGTCTACTGACATCGTTGCAATTTTATGTTTTGAAGTGTCAATTGAAATTAATTTCATGTTCATATCTAATTTATATATTGTTGACTAGATAAAAGTAGAGAAAATATACATTAAAATTAATTTTTTCTTTATTAAATTTGTTTAATGTTGAAATATGATGGGACATATAATAGCTAATAATGTTATGGGAATGTTTGTATAATTGTATTAGTAAATCAGTGTATATCAATGATGGGCAGTATTTGTCCTCTTGACTTTCATAAGGCCATGGAAGATTAATCAATTGAAACAGAGGTCATAGCTGGACCTCATGAATTTCTCGGCTTATTTCATGGATAGTTCGGATATATTTGAGTCTGTTTGCGAGAGTATTTGTACCAAGCTATAAAGTGAAAATGAAAATTTCTGTATCTAACCAAGAACTATTTATAATAAATGAAAATTTCTGTATCTAACCAAGAACTATTTATAATAACTATTTTAATAAATACGTTTTAATATGTACATTATAGTAGTATGTATTATAGAGAATTGATAAGTGTTAATATAAATTCTTGATCATGAACTCTAACTGATGACGAGTGTCTGGCTCGTAACCTGCGAAAATATATTCTACTGAATACCTGGAGAGAAAAGAATGGGGGAAGTATGAAATGGCTCTTGTACAATACCGCACGTCTTAGTCGAAGTGATATAGCGAAGCAACAGAACATCAGAAACAGATTGTAAAAGTTTAAGGAAAATGTGTGTTTAGCAACGTAAGAGATGCTTAAAAGTGTTTTTTCACATTTAAGATGTGAATAAAAAACATAAAGTATCATTTACTAGCGCTTAGAGAAACAAAAAACAAAAATAGCTTTTAAGAATTAAAATTGGTCTACCACTTTTAGCAAAAAAAAATAAATAAAAAAAAATAAAGCCATTTTTGGACGTTAAATCCAGTGGTTCAAAAATTATTTCGTCACTTTTTGAGCTTAAAAAAATCGCGTCCCCGTCTTTGGGCTAGAAAATATATAGATTAAAAAGGTAATATATAGGTAAAAAAACTTTATTTTTTCATTTATTTTTTTAATGACCCACTTCCACGTCATTTATGAAACACGGAAGTGGGGTTAGAGGAAGAGGATTATCTACAGACTACATGTTCGGACGTTTAATCCGGGGCTCTCCAAACTATTTTCACCATTTTTTGAGCTGAACTCGTGGCACCATCTTCGGCTAAAAAAATATAGAAGGGAGAGGTGATCTACAGGATACCACCCTATTTTAAAACTATGGTTGGGGGTCGTTTTCATTTCGTGAGACCGCTACAGAAAAGTTAACCCCTCAAACCGGATTTGAACTGGCGCCGCTGCAGTTTAGCTGCAAAGACCCTACGGCTCGACTCCCTGAGCTACAGACGATACCATGCTGTAACGCACTGCATTTTTGCTATTTTAATTTTAATTGTTTTATTATATTTTCAGAAAAAGGCATTCGTTTGCGCGACTCCACTTTGGGAACCGCTGGTTTAATAACCAGTTGTTCCATAAAATTATTACGGAGCTTGTACAAAATGACAATATCACCAATGAATACATAAGGGTTGATTAATTCATAACGATGGTATGAAATTAGGCGACGCTTTTTGCATTGTAAGATTCATCAAGTCATCAGTGAACTAAAACAAATTCTTAATTGTATTTTAATTAGTTATTTTTACTGCTCGTCGATTTCGACTATTACAACATTTACTAGACAAACGGTCTAAATTCCCAATCCATTACAAAAGACTGATCTACATGACTATTATAAGGCCTATCTTATATCTATACGGAGTTGAGGTTTGGGGCTCCACTAAACCATCAAATTCCTCCCAAATCCAATCGTTACAGTCCAAAATCCTTCGTCAAATCCTTAATGCTCCTTACATTGTCACAAATGAAGTCATCAATCAGGACCTCAATGTTCCATATGTTGGCGATTTGCATAAACCAGATAACTTTCCTTGCATGATAAACTTCTCAACCACCCAAATCCATTTGTTTCTAACCTGGCTTCTCCTTCATTACCTAATAATCTTCCTAGGCGTCTGAAAAGAATATGGCCTCGAGATCTTCTCCTATAGAAATGTTATTGGAGTTCTATCAGTGGATAGATTCTCTACATGTTTGTATCATGGCACTATGTCACCTATAGCAAATTTACTTGTTGTATGTATGTGAATACAGTTGTAAATAACAATAAATAAATTATGAAAAAAAAAATTTTTTTTTAAAAGTATCTACAAACCTGAAAAATTGTAAAACAATCTTTTTAAATATACATTTTTGTTAACTAGCTTTTAAGGATTTTTTAAGTATGCGGTCAAAGATCCGTCTATTAATAAATTACGCAAGGATATTGAAACAAAAAGTACATTAGATTCCCATCAAGAATTAACTTACTCGTACTAATTAAATAAATTTGGAAGAATTACTCAATATGAATCTTTTAAAAATTTTAACAATTATTCGTAGATTTTTTCTATTCATTTTAATTTTTATATGATTTACGAAATATAACAGTTCAGTATTAAATAAATCAAAAATTGTCTCCTTGTATAGTCTCAACACTTTTTATTTCATCAACAGCCCAACGTTTCGGCCATTTCGGCCATCCTCAAGGACAATCTAAATATTTAACAGCTTATATTATATATTCATTTGTAATTTATATGGAGTAACTTGTTACTATTTACAATTAATTTTAATATGAATTTTGAGAATTAGAATAAATACCAATTGAGACAAAAATGCAATTTAAATTCAATTTAAAACCAAGCTGCATATGTTAGTGATATTGTGGATATCTGAAAATTAGAAGTTAAAATATTTATGAATTTTTAATAAAAAAATAGGTAACTAAACATAAGCTTAGTTAGGCTTATTAATAATAAATTTGACTTTCTAATAATTGACTTTTTCATAGGGTTTTAACTTATAATAGATGACCTGGGCAGAATAGCCTGCAAAGCAAATTTTAAATTTTAACGTGAGGTGAGAATTTGTATTAAAGGTATGTTATATTATTAGTGATAATGTTGTTGTTATAAATGAATATATAATATAAGCTGTTAAATATTTATATTGTCCTTGAAGATGGCCGAAATGGCCGAAACGTTAGACTGCTGATGAAATAAAAATTGTTGAGACTATAGAAGGATACAGTTTTTGATTTATTTAATAAATAATTACCTGTCTCAAGAAATTGAAAAAATATATTTAAAATAATAGTTCAGTTTATAATTTTTTCGCCTGATCGGCTGTTTCGGACCACTGTTAGATTTTAAAATTAAATGTGACTTAAAATATTGAATTTTTCATCAAATTAATGACGGTCGGATTGATTGGTAATTGACCAGCAAGATGGGGATATAATTGAAGAACCTCTTATTAAAGGACAGCAGATTGTAACCGGGGACCGCAGGTAGGATCATCCCCTCTAATTACACGGGTCATCAAATTCGGGGCTGGTTAATTTGGCTGGGATTGGGATTGGGGGGGGGGCACACCCTAGTTTAGCTATGGCCTCCCTCCCCCACCATTCGATATCGCCAATCTGCACGGCTCTATTTCAATTCCTGGCTTTTATTAAAAGTCCATCGGGATAGTATAGTACGTGCCGCTAGAAGTAGCTCGGGTTAATTTGCTCTACTCTGGAATCGCGATAAAGACCTCCCCATTCCGGCTTAATGAAAGGATTCCAAATGGCTCATTTCTCACAGTTTGTAATTGGCAAAAGGAATACCCAATTACACAAATGGTTTCAGTAAAATTGAAACAATTTAATTTTAGGAAACAATGAATTAAAACTAAAAATTGTTTTTATTTATTTATTTAATGTAATTTACAACTGTACAAATAATAAATACAATAAGTAAATCTGTGGAATGTTTTATTTACTCTTGAAAATCTTAAGAAGGAACCACCTTTTGGTGGTTCTTAAAGCATTAATTTAAATTAGAAGGTCCATGTTCCATGAACGCAACCATGCTCTTTTCAGACGCCTCGGAGGATTATCAGGGATTGTCAAGGATGAGAAATTAAGAACTAATGGATTAGGAGGGGTAAGAAGTTTGGAATGAAAAGACGCATATATGTTTTGGGCCAAATCTGCAACGAATGGGATGTTTAGGTCTTTGTGGATGAGTTTATTTGTAACGTAATAAGAAGCATATTGATTTTACGTAGGTTTTTGGATTGTAAGGATTGGATGCGGGAAGAATTTGGTGGAGCCCCAGAGCTCAATTCCATATGTCCAAATTGGTCTGATTATTGTAGTGTATACTAATTGTTTGTAGTGTATGGGAATTATAGAGCATTTGTCAAGAAGGTGCTGTAGCAATCGAAATCGCCGAGCAGTTTCTTGTCGTTTCAGGCATGTTTGTGGATTCCAAGTCTCTTATCAAGATGTAGTCATAAATATCGAATCTGTTCAACAGGCGTTAGTGGAGTATTTAGAATGAATACTAGGACAGGAGGGTAGAGGTTTATGATGGAGAGTAAAGGTGATCTTGTTGGATTTGTCAGGATTTATTTGGATTCTCCAGTTTTGACACTATTCTTCAATGGATCTTATGTGTGTCTGTAGTGTGATGCATTAGTAGGGTCGTTGTTTACAGAGAGTATACATGTGTCATCAGCGTATGTTGTTAGGACTATGGGTATAGGGTGGGTAGGGATTTGAGGTGTATAAACCGTGTAAAGAATGGGACCTAAGATACCAACTTGAGGAACAACGGCGGACTGAGAAAAGAGCGATAAGTAGGGTAGGTTATAATTTATTTTAAAGGTTCTATCAGAAAAGTAGGAACGGATTATAAGAAAATATGTAGGGGGAAGGAATTGACGAAGTTTACAGAGCAGACCTGAATGCCAGACTTGATCTAATACTTAAAAAAAAAATAACAATTGAAGTAGTGTTATTAATGACACACACTAGGCTCAATTTGGGCACCTTGCATTCGAACTATTAAAAAATAAGTTTTTAATTAAAAAGAAATTTTAGGTCTATTTAAAAAAAAAAAATTATTTATTGATATTTACGACTGAATTGAAATATATAGAACTAGTAAATTTGGTGTTAGTTATACAATGGACATATGCAGAATCCACCTATTGATTTTTTTTTTT
>NW_027106925.1:75628-77787 GCF_000696795.3 Halyomorpha halys
CAGTGGTTTGTCGAATTTACCCTTTTTACAGAACATTCTCGATATTTAATTTTATTTAAAAAGTAGAAACACCAAATACACATTTTTAGTCGGATTAGGCGAGTGCTACAGGGGATCCTATAAAATGAGTTAATCCTCTAATACCATTCACGTTGAAGGATTATACCCCTAGGGATTAAAGGATTAGCTATAACCTGTTCTTGATATTCACTATTAATTATAACGTGATATCAATACATTTAGTCTAGATGAATCGGTTATTTTTTATCGTTAAAATAAATTACGGTAAATGGTACCGTTTTATTTTCTAAATGAATAAATATTCTATTATTCTGAATTATATTCTGATCATATTTCAGTCTCCACTTGGTTCGAGGACTGTATAGTACAAGAGCTGGGAAGAAAAAAAGGCAGTTATCTCATCCCAATTTTTGATTACTTCAATAAAAACTCTGTATAATTACTAGTCAAAATTAATGAGTCTGCCAAGTATAGGTAGGGGGATTAAAAAATGGCGGCTGTTTCAAAACCTTAAAAAAATATTGATTTTTCATTCGGAGCTCTATATCTTAAAAACTACCAACCACACTAGAAATCTAAGAGAATATTATGCTGATATATTAGCCCTAACAGAGCTATTTACGTCCAATAGTTCTCGAGATATAGCTTTTTAAAAAGTAAAATTTCTTAATAATCTACTGAAAGATTAGTAGTTAGTTCATTTATTTTGAGAAATCTATATCTTAGGAACTATGTGACGTACAGATGTGTATTAGCACTAAAATTAAAGCTAGTTTAATGGACTATAAAATTTTGACCTTTACATTCGTAGGAATAGTAGTTTTCATATGTGCTAAAATAAATTGATTCATAGTTGTTCGGACAATAAATTTTATTTATGAAAAACTTTATTTCTGAAACCATTGGACGTACTCAGCCAGCGCTCAAATTAAAGCTAGTTAAATTTGCTACAAAATAGTTAATAATGTTTATCTTTGTAGTAGATTTTATGATATTTGACAAAATAAACTCACAAAATGTTAATTTCTAGCTGTTCGTATAAAATGTTGGATTTTCGAAAAAATATAGCTCTAGATCCATAAGACGTACATATGTCCGCCAACACTCAAAATAAAGGAAATTTAACTTACTATAAAGTAGTTTTTGACACTTATCTTCGTAGGGATAGTAGTTTTTATGATATTTACATATGAATATAAATTTGGCATATGAAAGTTTTTCCGAACAACTGTAAATCAATTTATTTTAGCAAATTTCATGTAAACTATTACTCCTACGAAGATAAACATCATAAACTACTTTACAGCTTTAATTTGAGTGCTAATAGATATCTGTACGTTGAATAGTTTTTGAGATATAAATATTTCAAAATAAATTCACTAACTACTGATCTTTTAGTACGGCCCACACATTTTTATGAAATGTTGCTTTTTAAAAAGCTATGTCTCGAAAACTATTTAACGTAAAGAACTCTATTAGGGCTCATAATTTAGCAAGTTTACTATTCTTTAAATGACATTCTCTTAGGTTTTATTGTGTTGTTCCTACTTTTTAAGATATAGAGCTCCGAATGAAGAATTAGTTTTTTTTTTATCGCTTTGAAACAGCCGCCATTTTTTATTCCCCCGACCTATACTTGGCATACTCATCAATTTTGACTATTAATTATACATAGTTTTCATTAAAGTAATCAAAAATTGGGGTGAGATAACTGCCTTTTTTCTTCTTGGGCTCTTGTAATAGTAGAACAGGATGTTTACTAATATAAATTTATATAAAAAACACTAAATAAAAAAAGGATGATGACCTTTTGGACCTTTGATAATTTAGTTAAATACGTAAAAGTGAGTAAAATGGAGAAATATTTCCTTCTTCAAGGATATTAAAACGATATAACATATAACAAGGTTGAGTGTCTATTAATATAGGTCTACTAAATGAAGGATGACGTCGCGCAACTAACCAGCTGTGCTCCACTCCATTTTGTCTGTTTGATAGTTGAGTAGCTCAAAGTTCGTGTTGTTTTTATCTTGTCGTTATCCAAACTCAAAGACAAAAATAATGCAATTCTAAAAAGGTTTTGGAAAGAAAGGTTATAAAGTTTCCCAGAAAATCCCCTTGGTGCTTCTCTGTATTTA
>NW_027106925.1:78742-80667 GCF_000696795.3 Halyomorpha halys
AACACAATTAACAACATAAAATTGAAACAGACAAAATAGAAACAACAGACTAACTACTGCTGAGAAATAAACAAAAAAAAAACCGGCACACTTGGGAAAGCCTAAACAAACCTTATCTTCATTTCAAAACCGATTCAGTTCTTCCCTAAACCTGAAGGTCTTATCATAATGTTGAACATACTGCAGTTGAGAATAGTTAGTAATGTTTGTATTAAACCATATTTTTATTGTAATATTTATTAGTCAGAGATTGCAGTATGTACTTGTAGTTTTGTGGCAATTATTTGAAGAGAATGTATGTTCTAAAAAACTGGGCTTTTCTCATTGCATATGGCATATGGCATGACATATGGAAATGATGTTTTTCTTTATTATAGTCATAAAAGTTATATACTCCATATTTAGATCCTGGAAAGACATTGAACAGTAACAGTCCTGAGATTCAGCAACAGTAAGATATTACAATTAATTTTGAGGAATTGGAAGAAACTAAGACGCTGTCTTTTCCCCAAAAGTTCAGAAATAAAAATTTGAATAGGTTTGTAGTCGAAAATAACGCAAATTATTTGCCTTTATGATAATGACAAAAACATTATTGTTTTTAAAATCGTGCTTCTGAGCTCCGTTAATTACTTTTTATTAATAATCACCATATTATATGATTACATACATCATAATAATATAATGTATCTTGAATTGTAAATGGAACTTCAGCCTAACGAGCTAGAAAAAAAAATGAAGAAATCGGATAGCAGATACTGGGAAGGAACAAAATAAATGACCCGAGTTTCCTCAAACTGGCTGACGAAGCAACAGAAAAAACTTCATTCCGTTTATTCCACTTCTTTTGAAGTTGCTCTAAGCCGGTGTCTGTTGTTTTTGCCTCCAACTTATTTGGCAGGATGTTAAGGATCTTAAGGGAAACAACTGATGTTTTTGTAAAATTGTTGTTAACCTTAAAAAACATTAAAAAAATATACTTATATGTAATTCGAAATCATAAGTTTTAGTTATATATAAATTATAACGCTCTAATACTTATTGTTGTGCAAGTTATTGAAAGTATTATATAACTTAAATATTTCAAACAGCTTTATATTTATTAGAATTGTTAATTATGAGAGATAGTTGACCGTGGACGACGTACTAGGAGATGATGGTTGAGGGTGCGGTCAAATGAAACACAAAGAAGTTGGTGTAACCTATTTAATTGTGCCAACGTTTCGGCTAGAGTTTCTAGCCTTCATCAGGGCTAAGAACAGAACAAGATAACAACCAATAAGTATAGAAAATAAAAAATAAAATATAAACAGAATGACATAAAGTAATAATTTTACAGAATGAAATTAATAAAATGAAGTGATGAGAGAATTGGAAAATAAAATGTATACATAGATAACTGAAAAAGTAGATAAAATAACATAATTAAGGAAATAAAATGAAAATTAAGTTATATAATGCAAAGAAGTATAAATATATTAGTTATTAATAATTTAAAAATTGAAATATGGGAAGAAAAAGAAAATTGAGAGAAAGAAAATATAAAAATATGTAAAAATAATAATTGATAAAAAGGCAAAATATAAGTAAAGTTTAACAAAAGAGATGAATAGAAGAGAAAAAAAAAATTAAAAAAACAACAGTAATAATATATGGTGAACATAATTAATAACGTGGGTAAGGAAAACTGAGAAAAGAAGGGGTGGTAAAATAAAGAAAGGGGAGGAAAAATAAATAAAACGAACCTATTAGCTTTTAAACCAAACGTCAAATGGTATAGTGCGCCAATAACGGCTAAACTTCCAAACTATTAGAATTGTTGCTTCTGAGACAGTTTCAACCATGAAATTGTCAATCTAATAATTAAAACTTTACCGATTTATTTGTACACACTAGCAATAATATTATAAATATAAAAAAAAAAT
>NW_027106925.1:81987-82829 GCF_000696795.3 Halyomorpha halys
AAAAAAAAAAAATTCAAATAACTGAAACACTATACATCTCCTGGAAGATAATAACCACTAATTTACAAAAAAACAAAGATTATCTGGATTGGACCAGTACCAGCAAATATAGA
Source organism: Halyomorpha halys (assembly GCF_000696795.3). Taxonomy (NCBI): domain Eukaryota; kingdom Metazoa; phylum Arthropoda; class Insecta; order Hemiptera; family Pentatomidae; genus Halyomorpha; species Halyomorpha halys. The sequence goes on from NW_027106925.1 coordinate 82,101, forward strand.
AGTTTAACCTCCTAAAACGAATTAATAGATACCGCTAGCTCATTGACTTATTGATCAAAAATCCAAAATATTTTTGAAGATTAAATTACTAAAGGTACTTACTGTGTAGCACCCGCCCAATGTCCGATTTTGAACTATATTGATAGAAGTATTATGGATGAAATTGTTAGAAATGACTTTATAAAACTCGAGGAGAGGTGTAAATAAATAAACAATAAATTTAAGGTTAAATAAATTATTATCATATTGAGAGAAAAGTGGGGAGAGTAATAGAAAGAGGAAGAGAGATAGAGAGAGATAGAGGATGATTAAAGCTTAGAATTAAATCATAAAAGTTTGTTCTATAACACTTTTTCTCAAGCAAAGACAAGAACTGATTGTAAATATATATAATATATAATTACTATTAACCAAATTTTTGCCGTTGTAGTTTGTTTATGGAATATAGTTTTCCTAATTTACTCCATTTAGGACTGGAAGGGCCACTTATCTGAAGGTTAACGAACTATTTATCCTAACTAGAGGGGCAAAGTCCAGATTTACTATGGTGGTCAGCGGCGACATTAATTCGAACTAACCCAAGCGTGGTAACCCTTCGAACCCGCACGGCTATTAGTTCCTACGTGCCCTTCCCCGAACATGTTTATAATTTCAGAATAGTTGTTTCTGATTCAACTCTATTATTTATTGTGTTGTTTTATCTTGGTTTATAGTCGCTCACATTTTACA
>NW_027106925.1:83882-85561 GCF_000696795.3 Halyomorpha halys
ACATTTCAGATATTCTAAGTATTACTAAATATGTTAATTGCTGGGAGTTATAGATAGTCTTAAATACAAGGAACAAAGTTTCATAAATAAAATTGATATCAAAGGATCTGTTGGTTATTGTAAAACAGTAAGCTCTTCAAAGAAATTCTAGAAAGCTTTTAGGAAGAAAATAAGGGAGAAGGTTGCGTCTTCTCGAAAGGCTTAATCGAATAAACCATATTTAATTAAACCAAAATCTTATGGAATGGGCTTCGGGGCAGGCTCGGCTCGAAAATTAAATAATTTAGTTCTCTTGAACTATTGGCTATATCTTATGACGTGCTTCTACAGGTGGAGCCCTCACCAAAAACCCCAACCCTCGACATAAAATTCCAAGGGGAGACTCCGCCATTCTAATGCAAAAGAAGGGATATTTTAAGAAGAATGGCACTTCTAGTTGTAGGCTTCGAGGGGACATTTCTAGATGGTCCTTCGAAGATCCGTATAATATAAATGTAATAAAATATATAAAAATGAGAGACTAAAGTAAAAAATATATGTATAGTGTAAAGAGTAAAACAACAAAATTAGAGTAGACATGATGCTTGTAAAAAGATAATAAGGATAATGATGACTTAGAAGTAGTATAATTTACAGATTGGCAAATAATAGAGCTAATACAGAAGAATTAGTAAAATGACTAGATAGCCATAGTGAAAATAGAAAATTAACACATTATACATTTGCAATTCTACTACTTCTTAATATACTTGTTCTCAGTTTATATTCTATTCAAATATGTTCATGATTTTTTGTTAACTACATTTCCCCTTTTTTTATTTTTTTTTTACATCATCTCTTATACAACCTTCTGTGTATAATCTATGGTCTTATGATATTTTATATTGTTTTTATCTTGTCCCCATTTAATCCTAAAGATGCCCTGTCAAGTGGGACGAAACATTGGTTATTAAGAAATAGTTTTTCTGCTATTTTAGTACTTCTTTTTGATACCAACCAAGATCATCTTCCTATAATCATTACATACGGTCCTACAACGATTAATTTCGGGTAATTTACCAGGTGCGTTCGGAATATAACACAAATCAGTTGAAATAGCTTATTTAATAGTACAAACGTTTCTGCCAGAATTTCTAGCCTTCATCAGGGCTAAGGACAAAGAACAAGATAAAAACCAATAAATGCAAAAAATAAAATATAAACATAATGACATAAAGTAAATAATTGTACAGAATGAAATTAATAAAAATAAAGTGATGAAAGAAGTGGAAAATAAAATGATATAAAGGCAATTGGATAAGTAAGTAAAAATAACATAATTAAGGAAATAAAATAGAAATTTGTAGTTATATAATTCAAAGGAATATGAATATTTTAGTTTTTAATAATCTAAAAATTAAAATTGAGAGAAAGAAAATATATGAGACTAATAAAATATGTAACTATAATATTAGAATAAAGAAACAGAATATAAAGTTAAGTTACACAAAAGAAGCAAATAGAAAATATAACAATAATGATATATGTTGAACATAGATAATAACGTGGATAAGGAAAATTAAGAAAAGAATAGAGAAGGAGTAGGGGGGTTAAATAAAGATAGGAAAAAAGGGAATAAAACATAAAACGCACCTGCTAGCAGGAAATCGGACAGCCAATATTATTATTGTTATACTTTC
>NW_027106925.1:85861-87384 GCF_000696795.3 Halyomorpha halys
CCTCCAACCATCTTCTTCTCATATGTAAAAACAATTTATTATTTAGCTTTAAACAACGAAAGAAAATGATGATTATATATAAATATATAATTATATGATCTATATTCTGTAGAGTACATAAGCCACTGACAGGAGGCCACAGAGGACCCTTCAGCCTGTCGAGTAGTTGCCATCCTCCTGGAGTACAGTAGCAACAGGTCTCATAGTCAATAAGTTGTCTTCGCATCAATGTCAGTCAGTATGTCTTAGCCATTCCATATCTTGCGTATATTCCTCAATTTCTCCACACCGCGAATATATAGCAATAATAATTTCATTATAGAGTATACTAAATATATTAAAATTGATTTAGACTATTACCCCCAAAAAATGGGAATTTCAAATATGAGAATAAAAAAAAAAAAAGTTACTGGTTAGGTGTTTTTATCAAAATAAACTTTTATTTTACTTAATAAAAAAAAGGTCCTTGTGGGCCTTACATTGTTTAACAATTGATTATTGTGGTTTTAGTCTCGTGCAAAGACACCCCTAACTATTTACAACGCTATAAATGTCGAACAATTTTGAATAATAGCAATGAATTATAAAAAGATGTATATTAATAAAATATAATAAATAGATAAAAATAACAATTCTTAAGATGAGAGATAAAAAAGAAAAAGAAAAATGAATAATAAAAACAATTTATAGATTTAATAAAATAAATAACTGACTTCTAATGGGAAAAAAAAGTTCATATGAGAAAAATATGAAGGGAAAAAATAAATAAAATAGTAATAATGGTGTTAAAGCCACCTCAAATTGACTATATTTTTTTGTTGGAAAGCTTTAAAGGAATAGAAACAAGAAGCAGGTTCGGATATAAACAGTTATTTGGTTAATATAACATTTATAATACGTAAACATAAAAAAAACAAAAGGTGAATAAAACAATGAATAAAAGGAAAAATAAAAAAGCCTTTCATGATGGTCAGAATTTCAGTTCTACTACGTCTATAATAAAAACTATTTCAGGTTCTAACTTTTATCTTATATTACTTTTATCGTAGATTTATAACTATTATTACTATTACCTAGCACAGGCTAAGGCCCTCTCTAGGCCTCCCATCCTCTCATGGGTCCTGGCCAGGTTGAGGTATGCTTCAGCGCGGAGGTTGGGGGAATCGGCTTCTTCTGCTATGTTCAGCTGTCTATGGGCCAGCTCCAAGCTCTCTCTGCAAACGAAAAATGAATTTTTTATGTAAAAACAACCAAAATTCTTACTATAAATAATATATGTAATATCAAAATAGGAGATTAAATTATTCAACAAATTATATTGCTAAGTTAATATTAGCAAGAAAGTAAATATACCAAATGGGTGTAAGCGCCAAAGTGATAGATGAGCCGTATTAACTGTGGACTCTGCTATTTACAACAGTTGGCAACTTTAACGGTTTTAGTAGGAATTAATCCGTATTTATGGGACAGCCTCTGCCACCTTTACAATTCATAGTCTACTTCTTGCTTAAGTTAATTCAATG
>NW_027106925.1:87468-89889 GCF_000696795.3 Halyomorpha halys
ATAAAATTATGAAGAAGATGGACAGGGGTGAAGTCACAAGAAAATAAAAGTGGTTAAGAACTATTTATTTGTAATAGAATAAAATACAAAAGGTAAATTAAGGTGGGATTAAAATTACATAAATTAAAGTGAAAACAAAATAATTTACGATTATAAAGTTATATAGTGTTGACCCCGCATTAATTTATCCTATTATGTCATAATAATATTTTCAGTTGTTTTTGTACCTTTTTAGTACTGATGAAGCTCTACTTAGTGGAGTGAAACGGTGGCAAATTTATAAGGACTTTTTTTTTTGTTCCTATAATTTGTTTAAACATGACAGGAAAAATCTTTAGCATTTCCCATCGAAAAATAAAGTTACTTTATATTACTTTAAAATTCAGACTAAAGTGGAGTTTTCCCACAGACTGCCTCTACGGAACTGCAACGACTGATAGTCTGGCTGGTGATCTAGAACAATCCAAGAGGCTACCCACTACCTCCCCCACCCCAACTGTCTGGTCATGTCCCCCTCTGTGCTTAGCCTTTAAAAGTTTTCTGTAATGGAGTGGAAGGGAAACGTGCGTTTTAATGGAATCCTCATGTAGTAACTAAATCAGTTAGTGAATTGAACCAGCAATGCATTGTAGACCGAATATAAATTTTTAAGCCATTAGAGAGTTGACTTACGGAAACCATATCTGGTCTGATGTATCCTTTGGCATAATGGTGTACCATTTTTCGATGATTTAAATAATTAAACTTTTAAAACCTACACACTCAGGTGTTCTTGTTGTACAGGGTTCTTGCCTATGTATTCAATGAGTCGAGAAAATAAGTATTTTATATCGTTTTCTGTCTTTGCTTTATATGGTTTTAAAGATTATTACATTCTAAACTATTTATTGTTTTCTTTTAAAAATATTCTTGATCATGAATAAATGAGTTTAAATGCATCCAAACAAAATAAAATAAGAAAAAGGATGTTTGTAGAAAAGTAGGGGAAAAACAACAACATTAAATTAGGAAAAAAAATAAGTTGGATTCGTTGTTAGCATCGTTAAAAATCTTTAAATACGAATTTTCATACAAATCAAAAATTATAAATTTTTGTTCTTTTTTTTCTACCGATGTTCGTTGTTCACAAAAACATTCATTGTTTCTCAGGATTTCATCTAAAATATTAATTAATAAGAGAGAAAAATAGTAAATTTCCAATCCAGAAAAAGTTCTGAAACGTTTTATTTGATATTTCCTATTTTATTGTTTTTGTTTACCTCGGCATGGTTTAAGTAGGTAGATTCATAGGCGAAAATTTAAAATTAAAAATTATTTTTAGATTGCTATGGAAATCTGTATTTAAGATTTTCTTTCTAGATGTTTTGGTTTCTCCCTAAGAAAATAATTTACCACACTTTAATCATTCGGTCCACATTGTTAGAATATTGATATCATATTATTTCTGAGATGGAATTCGACATTGTATTATAGATTAAAAATAATTATATTAAAAATATTCCTTTTTTTTAGTTATATGAAGTATGCCTTCAACTGAATGCCGATTCAACAGATACACATTCGCTTTTGGTTGGCTGGTTGGATTTTAGTGGACTGTATAATTGAAAATTAAAACATGACTAAATAAAAATAAACTTTTATTATCTAAGTTATAAGTGGTGTAGAAGGTGGCCGAAATAAAACATTTATGGTTAAAAGGGTTAACTAATTTAGAATAACTGGGCTATGGAAAACTGTAGATCTATTGAGGCGGTTGATGATTGTAACATACATATCGTTAACTATATTGAACTAGGTGGACTTACTCCATGCTTCCCTTCTTCTCTCTGCATTCCTATGCCTCATTCTCCTCTGCTTCGAGGAACAACTCTTGGTAGATTTTTGGAGTGAACAAAGAAGAATTGCTTGTGGCAGAAAAACAAGATGGCTCTCTCATCCTGGATTGCTTTTTCTCACCACAGAGAGCGCTGGAGGAGGTTAATTTTGGCTGTTGGCCACATGGGGCGCTACTAATGCCTACATATTGCTGCCTCTCCATCCAACTTTCGGTTAACTTAGGTTACCCGGAACATTAGTGTTTGATTAAATTTAATTTATAATTTTTCTATACATTCTTATAATTGAAACCATATCATTTACCAGTCTGTTAATACATTTTATTCAATTTAATAATTAACTATTTAGAATGTTATTGACAATTTTTAATTAAATAAATATTATTGGAGTAAGATAGTCCGTGGCAGTTAATAAAGGTTTCAAAATTGTGACAAAAACTTTTCATTGTTAACCAAAGTTTCGCCCCACTTTACAAGACTTTATCAGGGCTGACAAGAGTAACGTTCTAATGTCAGCTGAGAAACTTGCCTACTGAAACGTTGTTTAACAATGAATAGTTTTTAGTTACTATTTGGAAACCTTTAT
>NW_027106925.1:91839-94043 GCF_000696795.3 Halyomorpha halys
ATGTCTTGTTTTGTCTTTAGTTGAATATTCAAGTCTAGTTTTTGTTCCAAGTCGTATCCAAATCCGTCCCAGTCAACTCTTCCTGTAATCAATGAAGGAGTGGAGGAATAGGCACGAAACTTGAATTTAAAAAAAAGGGGACTGGACTATGATCTGATAAAAGGTCATCCAGGGATTCAATAATGATTTGAGAGGAGGAGATCTGGAAAGTGATAAATATGTCAAGGATATCCGGCCCTTTTGTTTAGGGATGTAGGCCAATAAGTAGGATAGCATATGCATTGGAAGTGGAAACTCGGGATCAGATATTACCACGGGGGTTGGTTGTTCGGCATCCCCATCGTTGGTGTTTAGCATCCTCCAGCAATGAAGCGCGGTCCGAAGGTTCGGAATAAGGAATCAAGAAGGTTATAAGAAAGGTTATTACCAGGAGGACAGTATACAGCTGAAAATGTAAGTCGTACAAAGAGGGGCGAAACGTTGGTTAGCAACGTATAGTTTTTGTCACTATTTTGAAACCTTTATTAACCGCCACGGACAATCTTACTCCAATAATATTTATTTAATTAAAAATTGTCAATAACATTCTAAATAGTGCATCAAGCATTTCAATGCAATTTGAAATTGAAATTGTGAATTGTAGCTATTCCATCAGCAGCTGAAGAATCCTGATTTCGAAAAGAATCTAAAATCTTCTTGCTTTGGCTCATGATTTAAAATAAGAAACGCAGATTTCCAGGTGAGCAAAGCTCAGACTGGCCAAACCAAAAACAAATTGAGTACAGTTGGGGAGGTAAAAGAGGGAGTAACGTAAACAATCAGCAATAACAACATCAAACCGAAAGGTAGGCAAACGTATAAACAAAACAGATGAAATGCTAGGAGAATATAAAAATGTATTCCCCAATATGAGCAGAATGCTGAAGGTTACACCTCTCTCGGGTTAATGCTCCACACTTTATCACAAATCAAGTCGTCTATCAGTATCAATTTAGAATTTTAAGTAGATTTAAAATTTCTTTAAAGTATAAACAAAACAAACGAAATACTAGGAAAATGTAGACGTTTATTTCTCAATATCAGAAAAATGTTGAAGGCTACTCCTATCCCGGGTTAACAATTTAAATACACATGTATATTAAATGCTGAAACAGTATGGGAGAGTTTAGATTTTCAATAATTCGGGTACATCCGGGGAAATCCGGTCTGTACTGTAAGTACTCCGATATGTTAGAAATCTGAAAAGTGAAAATAAATTGATACAGAAGCAAGCGATTATAGAATCGATTTTATTTTCATTTTCACTATCTCAGAAATCATATAGAGGGAGCCTAGTATGTTAGTGTAACCACTAATAGGGCAAAAGAATTACTTGTCCGTGTTTTTCAATAGCTAAAGATAATTGTAATTAGTTTTATTTGCCATGTCTTTTTATCACTATAGCTAAAATAGTTTGTAGTTGTCCATTTCAACTAATAACTTATTAGCTGTAAGAATTGCGATGAGTACGTGTATACAGAGGAGGTTGTACTGACCAGGCTGAGAATATGTCACACGAGGCTCACTCACTCCTATCTTAAAAATAAGCCATATTGTTTGGTGTTTCAGTTTTTAAAATCACAAAATTTACTGACAAAAATATAACTTGAACGAAGGAAAAAATAAAAAATAAATAATAATACTAAAATAAATAAGTAAATAAAATAATAAATAATCAAATTAAAAAATAAATAAAATTAAACGAATATTGGCAAAATTAAATAAAATATAAATGGCGTTAATGAACAATGAAGTTGGAACAATGGATATGACAGTATAAACTCCAATAAATTATTTTGAATTTATATTTTAGATTATTTTATCTTTCCTTCTTTACGATACTAGAATATTAAGATATATAGTTCCCTTATACGTATTGTACCATCTAGTTTAAGCCCAAGTTCCACAGCAGAGATGGGTATAAGCTACCTAACATTTATATTAGGTATATTTTTCTAAATTAAATTTTCTTTAAAAAAAATGTAAATCCTATTAGCAAATTCTTGTATTAAAATTTTAACTATATGTACACTAAATGCTGAAAGAAAATGGGATAGTTTAGATTTTGTATATTTCGGGTATTTAACTGCACATTTTTCGGTTTTTTACTGCAACAAAAATTAGCTGTAAGATTTAGCGGTAGCTAACAGTAATTAATGAAATCA
>NW_027106925.1:95404-102351 GCF_000696795.3 Halyomorpha halys
GATTCTTTTCGAAATCAGGATTCTTCAGCTGCTGATGGAATAGCTACAATTCACAATTTCAATTTCAAATTGCATTTAAATGCTTGATGCAAATAAACTCATCCACAAAGACCTTAACATCCCATTCTATGCAGATTTGGCCCAAAACAGATATACGTCTTTTTTTCCCAAACTCCTAACCCATTAGTTCTTAATCTCTCATCCTTAACAATTCCTGATAATCCTCCGAGGCGTCTGAAAAGAAGATGGCCACGGGACCTTCCAATTTAAATTAATGCTTAAGTATCACTGCCGGGCGATTCCTTCCCAAGATTTCCAAGTGTAAATGAAACATTCTACATATTTGCTTATTGTATTTAGTATTTGAACAGTTTTAAATTACATTAAATAATAAATTTTCATCATCACATGCAATTATTACTATACCCACAGGACACCTCGGGATCCACTGTAGGGGACAAAAAAGTAGGAAACTGTTGCCGGGTTAACACAAACATTTATTAATTGGATTTACTTTCTTTTTTTTAGCTAATTTAATTTTGAAAAATATTTACATTGCTTTTGACTTTTATGTATTGATTTTTATTAAAATAACAACGCTGTTAGTTCTCTATGAAATAGAGACGGGTTGAGGTAAGTTGGAAGCTGATATTGGAGAAGTTCACCTTCGGCTCTATCAGATGTCACAATGCACGAGGCCATACAATAGTGGCATTGTGGCCCGACGCACGCTTTCAGACCTCTTTATATGATTTTTCCTGGTTGATATTTTCCAAGGGTAAATGGTTATTTTACAGAGGAATGAATTCGAGTGGATACGGTTTTTCAGTCCGTATTGTAGTTTTCACGGAACAAAATTGCATTGCTGAGTGATTTATCTCAATGATTGAATGATGTGATGTTTCTTAGATTAAATTAACAATTCTAGAATATGGTTTGTTTTTAAAGAGTGTGTTTTGTAAATATGTAAAATAGGAGGGACATTTTTTGAGTTTAAAAGGAAAGATAGGTTTTTCATCAAATTTACGGTTCATGGGGATTGTATGAAGTGCGCCTTCAATCTAAGGCCAGGCGTTACTTCACTTTTGATTGGCTGATTTAATATTTTTTGTGGACTGTATGAAATTTATTGAAATGAAATAAGGCATAGGGTGACAGTAAGATAATTTATTTATAGAGGTTGGTTGAGCAAGAGAGAATATGAATGTCCGATACTAAATCAATTGTAACTACAGCTATGAGCGGTGGCCAAAACAGAATAATTTAAAACAATTAACAAATTAACAAGTTTGGGAAGAGTGGAAAATGCGAAACTGCCTTTACAGGAAATTTTTAGATGGTTAAAAAAAGACTTCATTAGTGAATGGCAGGATAGGTTATGCCTGGGAATCAAGTTCGAAAAGTAAAGATCATTGCACCATCCAACCTAACGTCTCTCCACGCCCATGGTCTTTAACACTTGTGTTAAGCTAAACAGAAAATATATAGTCCTACTTACAAGATTAAGAATTAATCATGGTCGTACAAATCGCTGTTTGACATTAATTAAAGTAAAACAAATAATAAATGTTCGACATGCAACTCGATAACATATCGAGGACCCATTACATATTATACTAAATTGCAATAGATATGATAAAAACAGGATGAAATATACCCTCATCCAAAACAAGGGATGGCAGATCTAGATAGAGCTACTGTTCAGGCGTTGTGTAAATTTTTGGCAGAATCCAAAGTAGATTTTTAAAATTGAATAAATAAATAACAATTTACATCCTCATCTCCATTCTTTTATAATATAACAACAGGGGCACTGTAGGACTCCAACGGGAGTCTTGGGCCGACGTAAGAAAAAACAAAAACAGTTATGGTTGAGGTTAATAAATTTTGATTGGGGGCTCTGAAAACTGCAGATTGATGACGATTATGTACGGTGATTGTACGAATCAGATATAGAAGGAAATTGACTTTCTCATGCATTCGTGCTTCATGTTCCTCGCTCTACATCTAATCGGCTACCGGAGGGCTCTTCGGAAGTGTCCTTACTCACTCATGGTTTACTAACTTATAGAATAGAACTTAAGAAAGGAAGACTGCCTCTGACCAAGGCTCACTAAAGAGTGTGAGTGTATTTTGTTTTTTCGGTCACATGGGGCGCTGGCGTTACTAATTAGCCGTATATTTTAAATCTTCCGTTGCATCGGAACAGAGATGAATGTAAATCTTTACAATTTAAACATTTCAAATCTTTACATCTTTTCAATATTTGCTGCAAAGTATCTAACTAATGCAATTATACTCATGTTTAATCTTAATATTCGCGTATTATTCCATGACCTTTACTATTCTTATTTGAATTTGATGATGGTTGTACTCTGCTGTTGTTTTAATGGTGTCAGACGGATTATAGTTTTAAACATTAAAGTCATAGTTATGCCATCAACAACCATCATATTATATAGCTTACTGTATAACTAAACCTCATTGTAAACAATATAGCTAAGCATATATTGATTAACATTATAAACGGTAGTTAAGCCAAGATCTCAATGTAATTTCTTTTGCTGGAACATTTAAAGGCTTTCCAGACAAAAATCATAATATATGAACCATGTATTTATTCTTAGGGGACATATGTCACAGAACAAAATTGTTTCATTTTATTACATATTATGACAAAAATTTTCAATTTTTTTTTTACAGCCCCTAATCTTCTTAATTACATTTTTCTAGAAAAGCTCCTTTTATTGCATATTTTCATTTTAAGGATGCCTTTAAAATATCATCTCAGAATTTCGGTTTAGTCTGATATTTTTTAAATCAATAATTAAGTGATGGGGCTCACATTCTTTTTTGTATCAAATAAAACTAAAACTACTAAGTATTACTCACATTTTCCCATCTTTGAATTTCTCCTGAAGGTGTTTATCCATATTTGACAAAAATATGAATTTATGAGATTTTTGGAAATTTTAAGCCTGATTTTTTCTGCGTTTCTGGTCTTTGAATGCAATATGAATTGTCGTTAATTAATCGCCTCGCATAATTCATAAAAACAACTAGATCCTGTCTGCCCTTAATAAGTGCCAGTGTAGCTGTCTTGGCTTTTGGATATTTGGACTATCGATGAGTCACTACTCCAACCTCGGATCATTGCAGTGGTGTATATAGCTACACAGCTGCGACCTACACATTTCGGCAGCACTCTTCCTCTGACATATCGGAGTGATCAACTTTTCGACGACTAGTATTTATATTGTTTGTTTTTTTGTAAATTTGTCTCTTTTGTTTTACTAATTTATTTATCTAATTTCATTTTTATGTTATAGACCTATTTATTTTACTTGTATTCATTGTTTTATTTATATTTGTTTAAGTTTTCAAATGTTACATTAACCAAATAAATGTTTATATCAGAACCAATTTGTTTTTGTTCTTTTAAAACTTTCTAACAAAAAGACATAGTCGATTTGAGGTGGCTTTATCAGTGGTATTTCAATACAAACAGTAAAGACACAGGGCCTGATACAATATCATATCTTCATATTGAGCAATCGTAACCTGTTCAAAAACCAAACAGTAACCTTCTCAAAACAATGCACAATTATCTACGCAGACATCGCCAGTGTTTTATTTAACCATAAAAAATTCTATTTGATTTATTTTATTTTACTAACATTACTAACCCTATACTTTAGTTTAATTTTATGTACTTTATTCATGATATTAATAATTATATATATATTTTTGTCTTTGTGAAATCGTTTTATTGTTTTAAAGAATTTCCTTTCATTTTATTATTTTTCAATATTTCAAATACATTCTCCAATACAAGCATTCACATCGTTCAGATCTTTCTAAAGACGTTGGATTCCTTTCGCAAAATAATCTTCAGTCGCACTGATTTTGTTTTTGTTTTCCATGCGCCGTAAATCTTTTATGTATATCAACGGTTACGCCTAGTTAAGTAACATACTCAAAATAATGGTAAGCTAACAGGGAGTTTAAGCGCGCATGTAACACGTTTAATAAATTATAAAATAATTACATTTGATTTTATTCATCAATTAATGTAAAATACTCATTTTATAATAAATTATAGCCGCCTTTATTATTTATATTTTCTGATTCGACGCTAGAGACGACTGAAGTCTGTATTGTTATTCAACAGGAGCTCTTTTAGCCAAGCGCCAAAACGGAAAATCAATGCCTCTCCGAAAGAAGAGGTGGAAGAGGCAGGTTGGAGACTGATGGTGAGATATGGATGGATCATGTAGATTATATCAACTGCTGCCATGGCCTTCTATATTCAGTCTTTTGTGTAGGCCCCAACGAATATGGCCTGCCCATCGCGTTTATCAATCACCGTTCCAATGCGGGTTCCTATATAGCCTGCCCTTCGTTCCGCTCTATTCAGCTTAATAATACCCGATGGACAACTCTTCGCTGGAGCTAAAAGATCTACATGGCACGGTATGGAAATAGGAAAAATTACTGTTTTTGAGTAATTATTTTATTTGAAATTGACTGCAGTGACAAAGCTGCTATGAGGGATTTTTGTCAAATGACAATAGCTTGTAAAAAAATTACTAATTGGCAGCATTCGATGACTATTTTATTTTGGGTGATCCTTCGGCCATCTTCTTTTTAAGGCACCTCCGAATGTTATCTGAAATATATTCTGACGAAAGTTTATGAACTAGATTTTTCGTTTTTACGAGTTTTTTTTGTATTAAATGAGGTAAATGATATGAAAAAAAATTTTATTTAGGACTTAAGTCCCCTATAAATAAATACATGGTTCAAAATTTAAACTTTATTGTCTTAAAAATATTTAAAAAATGGTGGTATCTAAATTGAAAGTACATTATATTGTGGTTATTAATTTTATGACTGCGTAAATAATTTACATTGACATGGTTGAAGGAGTAGGTGTTATTTAAAGGAAAGAACCGATGAGTATTGGCAAATAGGGAAGGGGAGGGATCTTTAGGAGGAGGTTACACGAATGCTTATGGATTTACTGAAGCCCTTCATAGAAAAAGCAACTGTATTCCAAGTAAAAGAAAACGAAAAAAGATTCTAGGAGCTATTTTACGGAATGGAATAACGGAATCTTAATAGAAGTTATAAAGATTCGTTCTATTTTCTTTATAAAAATATTTTTATTTAATAGAATTAGTTTTATGCAGTACTTATAAAATAATATATAAGCATCCATTTCTTGTGTGAAAGAATGTGTGTCGTAATAGCTATAACTAGTACAGTGAGACAGTGCGTATTCTGTTTGGGCGCTAAACTAAAGCTGGTAAAGCTGACTGAATACTATACTTCAATAATAGTTGAGAAAAAAAGCATGTCGAAGTTTTTAAATGTTAAAACTTAAGGATCAATTTCGAAAATAATTGAATAACAATATTTGAGAAAATTTTTATTCCGCACAATCAGGATAAGATAGCCGATGTACGATAGTTCAGTGTCTAAAGTGTGATAATTCACACGATAGAACCTGTCACTGCCACGACAGGCACCGTTGATTTTCAAGCAAAACTTGATTGTACGGCAAGGCTGCCATGTAAGAGTAAAGACACACCTAATGAAGGAAAGTCAGACAATTCGCTAACGAAATAAAGTGTTTGCTTCATTTGTGAACTTTCCCTTTGTTCCACTCTTTCTTATTTATATTTTCCTACCAATTTTAGTTGGATATTTTTCAGCTCATTCAAGAAAATTTGTTTTCTAAAAAAGTTTTCTTGTTATCGTTCTCGTAAAACTAAAGAAAGAGAAGTTTCTTTTACTTTAGCCCACAGAAGAAATGTTCTGTTTTCCTCTTCGGGTAAGGAATAGTTTTTACTTTGTTCATAGATTTCTTCTTCTATTTCAGTATTTTTCCTCTTTTCTATCCTAGTTATAACTTTAATAATTAAAATGTCGAAAAGACTTGTAATTTATCTATGTGGTAGTAAGTAACACAATATTAGGAAATATTAGTAAATATTAAATATAAATAGATATGAAATGATAATCATTTAAAATTATATAATTAGGCAAAAATAAATAAATAAGTTGTAAATTTATGAGTGTTGTAATATGAGCACTAATTATAAACCAATAAATATAAGGATAAGGTAAATGCATGGGATAAATATTACGTAAAGATAAAAGATATGTAATGATGACAATTTATCTCTGAAATTATGAATATAGAGCAAATTTAAATGAAACATTATTGTAGTTTAATAAGCCTTAAAATAAAATAAATACAGTCTTTATCAACTTTATGTTTGGCAGATTTAGATTGCAAATGGATATATATGGATTTCGAATTGATCCGTTTTTTATGGTTGGGGACTAGCAAAAATTGATATTTGGTCGAAATTGAAAGAATAGTTAACGTTTAAGGCCTGTTCTGAAAGTTTAGAGGCGGGAGGATTATGGGAGTTGATCGAAGTTTTGTGTTGGGGTTTTTAAAATGGTTTTTGGTTCTGCCGATATGAGAAGAATTAGGGAAATAATTACCTGGGGTAGAGAAGGGAATCAGGTTAGTACATTGGAAAAATTAATGAAATATGTACACAGTATTATTTTCATTAGTATTTATACATGTGACTTGGGCATAGGTTCGTATTTGACGAAGAGAGACGAATTACTTCGAATTCGTTTCCGCAGTAGCGATACAAAATCGGTGAATTTTTTTTTTCCGTGAGATGCCAGTGGGTGAGTCGGGTATGGTCTATCCGAAGACGGGTTAATACTTCTCTCCGTAGCAGATTCAAGTTTCGGGTTGAACGTTTCACTGTCTGTTGGACCATTCTTAACTTGTTGTCTCTCATAATGAACCATTGTGCATGTTAAGCATGTTTCCATGGTAAGGTTTAAAGATTTTGAAAACAACGAATTCTCAAGTAGAAAAAAACTTATGGACAAAACTAAATGTTTTGTAGCTT
>NW_027106925.1:102401-108207 GCF_000696795.3 Halyomorpha halys
TTTATTATAATTTTTTTCACTTTTGCAAAATTACGAATTACTTCTTAAAAATTTATCAAAGTACATTTCTATCAACATCAGTGCTAAATTGATTAATATTTTTTGAAACAATCGTATAGTACTTCTCCATTCATTCCTGATACGTTTTAATTTATGGATCACAAGAATAAGGGGGTTCAGTAGGCCGATGCCATAAAGATGGAACTGCTCAGAGAAGAGACTTTTGATTTTATAAAGAGCACCGCAACTTTTAAAAGCACCCACTACGATTATGAACAGCTAAACGAACTTATTATTAAATTAACAGGCTGGTTTATTTATTGGAAAAAAATGGTCAAAATTCATCACCGATTTACATGCTTTTTTTTTTTTTTAATGTTCTCTTTTGCTATGGTAAGATTTTTTTTTTTTTTCTTCAAATTTTAGAAAAAATAAATAAAGGCAAGGTTAAAAGTAAGCAATGTTGATCACTTGAAAATTTTTTTTTTTTTTTTTTTTATAAATTTATTTAATTGTTTCGACCACTAGAGCCATTTACACTGGATTTAAAAATTAGATTACAATTGACATGTTCACAAAGCTACAATTACAAAGAGAGAAAGTTACAAATTTACTATTACAATTACATTTTAACAATTACTATTTACATTTTATAAAGTTACAATTAAAATTGATGTAGTTAGTAAATTACCATATTAAATTACGCATCCATTTATAGATGCTGGAATTAGAGTCAGACTATGTGTGATTATAGATATTAATTATTTTTAAAAAGTGAAAATGTTTTGATATTGTTTTGGGGTCTTTTCTGATCATTTCCTGTAAACCTCAAGAGAATCGGTGTTATTCGGTGTAATACATTCAGTAAAAATGTGCCTAACTGTAAGATAGTTTCAGCAGTAGCGACACAAAATCGGTGCGTTTTCTTTTTTCTTTTCTTTTTGGCCTATCCGAAGACGGGTTAATACAACATCTTCTCTCTGTAGTTCAAGTTTCGGGTTGGACGTTTCACTGTCTGTTGGACCATTCTTCACTTGTGTCTCTCTTGATGAACCATTGTGCATGCTAAGCATGTTTACATGGTAAGGTTTAAAGATTTTGAAAACAACGAATTCTCAAGTAGAAAAAAACTTATGGACAAAACTAAATGTTTTGTAGCTTGGAAAGTATACCTTTTTTCATAGTTGTTGTATACCAATCGATCCCTATCATTTTGAAGAACTAGAAAACAATATTACTTATTCCATTAAACGATGTTATATACACAAAAAATTATAAAAATATAATGTAGCTCAAGGTAAAGTTAGTCAACGAATTTTGTTTTAGGATAAAGCAAATCATATTTGTTCTTAGCTTCGTCCCAAAATACTCGATATTATTTTTCAAGGAAATTAAAAATTGGAAAATTTTCATTATAATTTATTTGGAGGAATTTTTTTTCTTCTGTTGACTATCGTTCATAAGTCTCCTGCGTTTTATCCAATTCCTTTGTTAATAGAGTCGTTAGAATGCCGAATGTCTGCTCCTTTAATCTACACTTCTAAAGTTCTAAATTGTTTAATTTGATCCGGTTTGCGCCCTTTGATGCAATTTATGGTTCTGAATCACTGCCAAGTTATGTGTAGGTTGATTGGGTAGTGTTGAAGTTATTTCTATTTTTTCGATTTTTCAAAATAATTTAAAGGGCGAAAATGTTGGATTAAAAAATTTTATTTTCCAAATTTTTAGAAAATTTACATTTAAGCGTTCCTTGAGGTGCAAAAAACGAATATCAACTTAGTTTCACTCCTAAAATAATTTTTACCACATTTTTCTAGGTCAGTTAGTTTGACAGGTTGTGTCTAGTTCCTTATTGCACATATTGCTTTAATTTATGTTACCAAATCACAATAATAAAGGATACGTAAATGTTTAATTTTAACTGAATACAATAATTTATAACAAACTATTAGTGGGTTTTTAAAATAGGAAAATGAATTGCACTATAATTGATTTTTGTTTAATCATTGCTAGATTTGTATAGCTTGCAGGTAATATTTTCCAGAAAGAAGAAAATTCAGAGATATTTTTTCCCGTGGAAAGAATTTTGTTGTGTAAGAGCTTACAAAGGACTGCTTGGAGCTGGAGCTCACTATCTACCGCCGCCATTTCCTCTTCCCGTTTCACCGCCTCCTTAATCTACGGCCAGTATTTTTTCTCCTAAAACAACTTGGCGATTTATATGCTTTTGAACCTGATATATATGGCACCGGCTCCATAAGTTATTATAAACTTATTGTTTTCTAATGATTAAGTTTATTTTATTTCGAATTCGTGCCAAAAATTGTATGGTTTAAATTTTAGAATAATATCCTGATTTAAGCTTAAAATTCAGCGGAAATAAAGAAATGAAAGGCTTGGTGAACCTGAAGATTCGATGCCGATTTCACCACAGTTTAAGAAATTCGCAAGTAGTAAAACCCCCCATGTTTATTTCTATCGCCAAAATGATTTTACTTAGGTCTGTTTTATAATAACAGAACATGTCACTGCTTTTCTTGAACAGCTATCACATCTTAAATAATGCTATTATTACTGGAGAACCATAAAAACATTTTAAATGTACATTTTTTCAAATACTAACGTCAAACATTATTTCCATTCTTATAATTTTTGGAATATTTGATATTTCTCTCTTAGAACTAAATTTAATAAACGAAAGTATTGTGACAGTATTTTTTCGATTTTTCAGTATGTGCCGGTTTTTGTGAAAAATAAGTTCGAATTAACTTATATTTATATTGTAAATTATACAATACTTAAAAAAGTCGAAAGAGAACCCATAAATCGTGATGAAAAAATAAAAATTTGCAATGACAAAGGTAAAAAAGATCTTAAATAATAAGAGAAAAAAGACATAAAAAACTTTTCAGGCAATTATAGAATAAATAGTGTAATTTATTTTGGAGGAAGATAGTCCGGTTGACGGTCAATAAAGGTGTCAAAATAGTTACAAAAAACTATTTGTTGCTAACCAATGTTTCGCTCTACTTTACAGGGTTCGTCAGGGCTAAATAAGAAAACAAGATACAAACATTTTAGAATTAACAGAACGTTAAAAATAAATATCATTTCAAAGCAATTGTTAAGTTTATAAAGTATATTAAAAAAACTAAAAATAATAAAATATTAATAGTAACAATATGAGGAAATATTCATGGTAGTAGACTGGAGACAAGTTGTTAATAAATATGACCAGGTATGATATAATTTCTCAATATAGATATAGACATATAAATTATAGGAGACTTCTCATTGAAACTAGTTTTAAATATAGCAGAGAGGTAGATGTATAAAGTACAACAGATAAGTGAAGTAGAATTGTATAGATGAGGTATAGTAATATGTAAAAGGGGCTATTAAAAAATTGCATAAAGATGAACAATAACTATAATACCCTGATAAGAATGAAGTTCTGCTATCAACTGACAGAAAAACGGGAAGAACAGGTATAGAAAGGATATACTTCCTGAGTGGGGACAGATTGTTTTTATTTTTTTTTTTTTTTAATATACTTTATAAACTTAACAATTGTTTTGAAATGATTTTTATTTTTAACGATCTGTTAATTCTAAAATGCATTTGCATCATGTTTTCTTATTTACCTCTGACGAAACCTTGCAAACTGGGGCGAAACGTTAGTTAACTATAAATAGTTTTTTATTTCTATTTTGAAACCTTTATTGTCCGCTACCCGGACTATGTTCCTCCAACTACTTCATACGGTCAACTGTCTTCTTTCAATTTTAATTTATTTAATTTAAATTTATAAAAAAAAAGGGATTTTTTTTAGTAAGCATGTTTGACTTCATGATGTTTTAGCACTCAAATCAGTAGTAAAACTGGGGATTACTTTAATTTTTTTCTCTAAATATGAATTTTAAAAATTTCGTAATTTTTGATATTTATTATTATCAAATTGACAAAATTAAAGATTATTTTATCCACCTTAAGAACTTTAAGCCACCTATATGCCAGGTTTGCGAAACGCAACTTATCGTTAAACCAGCCAATGACCATTCAATATTACAATATTGATAACAAACAGACTGTGGATAAACTTTTTGAATTTCTCAATTAGTCAAAAAACTTCTTCATAAAATTTAATCAAATTTTTACACCATTTCCCATTTTTAAATAGTTATTATACACTTCAATTCGGAAATTAAGGCAACAATGACTAATAAAATTTTTTGGAAATTAACCATTATTATTATAATTAATGACCCATAAGTGGTTGATGACTAAAAAAAAAAAAGAAAAAGAAGAGGAAGATTTCATTTCAATGAGAAAAATGCCTAGCTGGTAATTCATTTAATTGTACCTTGACATGGATAATTTAATAAAAATCGTTTTTAATAAAATCGGAAAACCAATATTTTAAAGTGGTTCTCCCAGTTAGCCGATTTTAACGAAAAAGTTTCTGTCACATCCCAGACATAAACCTTTCCTAAATAACTATGGTAACAAGAAAACGTTATTCGGCTACCGAAACGAAAAACTCCTGGCGCATGCGCTTCAGTTAAAACTGTTTTTAATACAGATCTTTTATTTATGTCTATGCCGTCATTCTTGATTAAATTCTACGTATTTCTTTGTTAAATATTATTTTTTCTAGAATCATTGGATTTTGCAACAAACCCGGTGTGCCCCGACACCAACAGACTAACACATAACACAACCTCTTATCCGAAATATCCACCCTCCCCCCCCCTCCAAAACCCGTTTCTCATCTCGACCTCAACACGACGCACCCATGGGGCTTAGAAAAACAAAAACTCTTTAGATTTCTAACAATATATAATACGTCCATGTTATCATTCTTACCTCTGGAAATGTGTTTTGAACTAAAAAAACAAAACAAATACTTAAGTATCTACGTAAGTTAATTATCAACTTCTTTCATAGTTTACTTATACTTTAATGCCTTGTAAGAATGTAAGATGGATACTTTTTGAAATAAACTAGATTAGAATTACTTTATAAAATAATGAATAAACTTCTAAATTACTTTAGAAGATTTTTTAAAAAATCTACATTTAGGCCTTTTCAAACCATTTCAATGAGTTAATAATTCAAGAGAGAGAGAAATACTTTATTTATCTATGCTGCCTAAATACATCAGGTTGCTATCTCACACAGCACTCTTATCAATCCGTAATTGGACATATCTAAATTACACATACATGGTATAATCAGATATAAAGAGATATAATAATAAGATATAATAAACAATTTTTTCCCCTACAGTTTCGGTCTGTACAACAAATACAAATGTTTCAATTCATTCCTATTTTTCCTTCTCATTTCTGCTCCTCCAATTTCACCATTTCACAATTTTTTAATTCACCAATAAAAGACACTATTCACCAATTAATTCATTAATAAAAGACCATCTAATTTTACATTGATAAATCGAGTGTAATCAAAATCGTTAGTCTTCCACGAGAAAATAGAAAAATGTTTATATTAATATACATATTCGAAAACAGTGAGTAAAGCAAATGACTCATTTCGAAAATTTCGCCTATTTTTCTAACTACTTTTCCCCTCATATACAAGATAGATATATAATGATGATGTACCTGTACTTGCCCCAGTCCATGTAGGCCTGGTAGAGGTAGCCGAGAAGGATGAACTTGTCGCTCCTCTTCCGTATCCGCTTGAGGGCGCTCCTCCACTTGGTCACCGCGGCCTGCTGCTTGTGCTGGTTGTACAGCCGCAGTCCTTGCTCCACCTGGAGGAAGGCAAGTGTCAGTATAAACTT
>NW_027106925.1:108877-113031 GCF_000696795.3 Halyomorpha halys
CTCCTCCACTTGGTCACCGCGGCCTGCTGCTTGTGCTGGTTGTACAGCCGCAGTCCTTGCTCCACCTGGAGGAAGGCAAGTGTCAGTATAAACTTAAATATTATTCCTTGGCAGATTGTTGTTGATGAGAAACTTAATAATTTAAATTATTTAATATCTAGTCGACGTAATGTGTTAGATGTACTCTATAACAGAAGGCCTTGACAATGCATGAGTCAGACAAATGGACAGGATGAGTCTTACGGGAACTAGCCGTAAGCCCTCGAAAGATGGAAGTAAGGAACGAGCCTGCAGTCGTTAAGGGAATTGTGAGTCCTACGGGTGGGGCGTAGGTCCACTATATATGCCTCCTAAGGAGGAGAATTCCCTCAGGGGTAAATTCGCACTAAGATGCTATGTGTAACAATTTTTTTTTATAGTGAATCAGAAGATTTTATTTTTATATTTACTGATTTTAATAATACATTTGTCGAATAGATCCGGTACCTTTGGACAACCTGGTATAATCACACCAGACTGAAAAGACAGGAAACAGCTCGTCGATTCCGACTATTACAACATTTACTAGACAAACGGTCTAAATTGCCAACCCATTACAATAGACTGATCTACATGACTATTATAAGGCCTATCTGTACATACGGGGTTGAGCTTTGGGGCTCCACTAAACCATCCAATTCCTCCCGAATCCAATCCTTACAGTCCAAAATCCTTCGTAAAATCCTTAATGCTCCTTACTTTGTCACAAATGAAGTCATCCATCAGGACCTCAATGTTCCATATGTTGCCGATTTGGCCAGAACCAGATACCATTCCTTCTATGATAAACTCCCCAAACATCCAAATCCACTTGTTTCTAACCTGGCTTCCCCTTCATTACATAATAATTCTCCAAGGCGTCTGAAAAGAAGATGGCCTCGAGATCTTCTCCTCTAGAAATGTTATTGGAGTTCTATCATATGTCACCTACAGCAAATTTACTTGTTGTATATATTGTATACAGTTGTAAATAACAATAAATGAATTATTAAAAAAAATAAAATAGTTATTAATTTGTACTATCGAAGTATTTTCAAGAGATATCCATTTCAATATATGATGTTTGTGACAACAGTACTTCACATTTATTACACATTAAGTTTTTAAATTATTGGATGTGAGATCTAAATTGATATTTAAGGTATGCTATTTTACTAGTGGTAATGTTGTTTATTAAATTGTGTATAATTAAAGCTGTTATTAAAAAAAAGTTCTTGAAGATGGCCGTATTGCCAGAAACGTTGGATTTTTAAAGAAATAACTAAGACTGTTTTTAGGCAAATTGGATACAATTTGTTTTATTTAAACGATTAAAATATTAAGATAAATGGTTTTGTACCTATTTATTGCTGAAATATTTATAATATGTACAAATATTTTTATGTGCAAAACTAGTATATTTTCTTTTCAATTTGATACAATAAATACATTCATTGGATAATAATTTTCGGTATGGAATTTTATTCAATCGCTATCGAAGTGCTTAGACATGGTGATTTTCCGAATAGCATCCCACCTGTGTGGAAACAGACAATGTAATTCAATTTAGAAGGGAGACAGAAGCGGGGAGCAGATAAAGATCTGATAAGGTTTGCAGTGGCCGCAGCCGGACTGCAATAGACCATAGTCTGTCCGGTAGTCTGTTGTAGTCTGGCCCGCATCCCTCTGCCATTTAGCTCTGCTAGAATACAGCATAATGAATACTAGAATATATTCTGGTTTTCACAATAGCGTTTTATGTTAACATATAATGAGTTGCTCTCTTATATGTTAATAGGAATTTGTATCCAAAACACTCTGTTAAAATAAAGCGTGAACATTTTTCCGATTCGCTGTTACACCATAAATATAATTTCATTGACAACAATAAGAAAAATCATAGGTTATAATTATTTTTAGAAACATATTAAATTTTTTTTCGATCTTTATTTTATTTTATTAATTAAGAGAATCAATCTGCCACAAATTATGGGCATCGAGTATTAGGATTTAAATTAAATACTCATTCATACAATATATTCAGAAATAGAAGATAAAAAGAAAAAAAAATGTAAATGATAACAATAGTACTCACTATATTGGAAGAAAAGAATAATAAAATAATAATAATGAAGAAATGGATACATAGAATAGAAATAGACCCAACAAAAAAATCAACAAACATACAAAGGACCTGTAAACAGAAATAAGGATCAGAAGACTGAAATTCCGAAGAATATATTAGACAGATGAAGGAAGAAACGGAAATACTAGGAATAATGGACCAGGACTGTCTAGACGGAGGGAGATTTAGGAAATGACTGAGAGAAATCAAGGGAAAGAGAAATTCGAAAAAGGGGGTCGCGTGGATAGAAGAAAGAAAAAAAAGGCACGCAGAGTTAATGAGAAAAAATTGGAAGGAAAGGAAACAACTAGAGAAAAGCCAAAAGTAATGTCAAATTCGCGTGGTCTCTAAGGCCGTTCCGTGAACAAAAAATAAAAGAAATAGAAAAGTAAAATAAAATACAAACATAATTTTTATAAATAAAAATATGATTCCATATCAAAACTATAATAACGTAAAACTAATCACACAATAAAAATAAAATAAAATTATTTATGTACAAGACAAAGAAAATTCAATTTAATAAATAATAAAATCGAACCTATATACAATATTTACATTCTGCAGGGGGACTCCTAGCTAAGCTTTGCCATCCCCGTGTGGAAGGCAAAACAGCCGCGTCTCTTAATATTAACGATATTAATTCTACTCCGAATATTAAAATACTAAAGAAAAACTTTCAGTTATAAACAAAATAACAATTATATTACAGTATATCTACATACGCGAGGTTCCTCATAAAATTGAAAAGTAAATTTACAAAATCTTTCAAAAAAATATAAAAAATTTTAAAACTGTTAAATGATTTGTTAAATGACACAATTCTTCCTTTTTTAACTGCAATAATTTATTTCATATAATCAGCAACAACGTTTTGGGAAATATCCCCCATCTTCAGGTTGCTATAACACCAAATTCAACAAAAACCTATAATATGCGCTCACAACACTACTAATATATCATATATACTTCAAAACTATTTATGAACTATTTACCTGATAAAAATATCCTATATATAACATATAATTGTCTCCTATATTGTTATTATTGCTAATATTATTATCATTATTATGAATAAAAACTTTTTTACTATTAACAGTCATACATTTTAAGGAGAATAATTACCTTCCTGAAGGTTATCTTCCATTATGATAACAACCATGCAGACTATAAACACTTATCTCCTACCTCTATTACCACAAAGATGAACAATTAAACTAAATCCACCAAATCCAGTTTAATTCCAGAGACTCTTCCAGTAAAAGATTATTAAGTTTAGAATATTTTTTTTCTTTTTGTAGAAAGAATTCCTCCAAATTTTTGTAAATATTCAGCTATAAAAATATTTATACCTTGTGATAAAACTGATAACTGCCATTTATCGAAAGCTATACCGTTATAATGTTACGTTAAAGGCCTATTTCCACTTGACGGATATCTGCGTGCTGGTTTTATTATAACAATGAGAAAGTACGAAAGTGCTCTTTACTCGCTGATAGTAAATCTCAGCTAAAACCTCTACTTGGTAAATGAATAATAATAAAAAAACAAAAAAAACTGTGAACTTCATAATTCACTTATATAGAACGGTACTAGTAGGCTCAATATCTGTTTAAAAGGAACCGTTGAAAGTCTGTTATCCATTTTGATGGATCATATAATTTTTTTCTTTTTATGATTCATTTTTCGTTTGTACGATAGACCTTAGAGATCTTTGGCCGCGTGCTGGCTGGTTACATGATATACGATATAATACATGATTCTCAATGAAGGTATTCAAGGTAGCGACATCAGTCCTACGGCCGGTCTGTGAGTTACCTACAGTCAACTTCATCAGGATTAAGGGTCTTAGTAACCCGTAACCCAGGAAGAGGGCGAAGTGTGATTTGGTATGAGCGATCACACATATCGGGCGGTCACCAATCCAAGTGCTGACCACGTTAAACGTTGCTTTAATTAGTTATTTATAGCCCATACGGCTATCCTAGCCCCTAATGCATAACTAAATACC
>NW_027106925.1:113781-114016 GCF_000696795.3 Halyomorpha halys
GTGTTTGATTCAAGTGTTGTTTATAACTGACCTGCCCACCGACGAAGCCAACAGGCAATACCTGCTTTTAATATATTTGCTCAGCAAGAACCCTTTCACCTGTCCATTGTGTGGACCTTTGTCTACCTGCAAAGTACCCTTTATTGACCGGCACAGGCATGACAAGACCTATATGATATAAATAATTACCTCGATACATATCAGTATAATAATGATAAAATTAAGGATAAGACAA
>NW_027106925.1:114447-115411 GCF_000696795.3 Halyomorpha halys
AATATTATTCGTTCAAAGATAAACTTAATAATCTACTTTAGAGTACATTACATTAGATTTACTATGGGTGCTAACAATCATTTGTGCGTCTATTGATTTTTGATATAGTTTTTTTCATAAACCAAGCTGTTTTGTTCGAAATTCTAGAAAAGGACATATTATGAAATTATTTTGGCAAATATAATGAAAACTACTACTCCTTCCAAGATAATCATGATAAACTACTTTATAGTATATTAAAATATCCCTAATTTGAGTGCTAAAAGACTTCTGTACGTCTAATGATTCCTGAGATATAGATTTCTCAAGAAAAGAATTAATAACTACTGATTTTTCAATACATTTTTTATGAAATGTTGCTTTCTAAAAAAAGTGTATTCAGGGATCTTTTGAATCTCACGGTTACGGGTTTTTACTCTTTCAAGACCTTATTTGGACTGAGCGTGCTTCACGAGTAAGGGAGCTGTGAAAAATAATATAGACTTCAGAAACTTGCACCTTGCTTCCTTCTATATTCTATATTTATTTACCAGGATATTTCAGTTGATTCTCTCCCTATTATTTTTATCTATAGCATTGCCTTTGTTTTTATATGACCCCCTTCCTGGTCATTTTTGACATACGGAGAAAGTATTGGGTTATCTAGAGGTAACCGACCTGTTGTAACTATGGTGGGGGAGGGTCACGTTTTCATTTCGTGTAACCACCACATAAATGAAAAAAGTCGACGCCCCAGGCTGGATTCGAACCGAACACCACAGTTCCCAGGCTGCAAAGACTAACGCCTTAATAACCTGAGCCACCGACGGTCCCTATCACTTTTATTACTAATCATTCTGTAGAGTATCAGTTACAACTGCCTCGTTAATTTCATCTATGTATATTCTATTTCATCTGTTCGTTACTCATTATTATTTATTATTTTGTTTGTATTCATCTTTAACTTTCTTAGTATTTTGATTTA
>NW_027106925.1:119762-122004 GCF_000696795.3 Halyomorpha halys
CCAAGAGAAGAAAAAAAATTGTCACTTCACCCTAATTTTCAATTACTTTAATAAAAACTATATATAATTGGTACCCGAAAGGGGGAATACAAACTGGTGGCTGTTTCAAAATATTAAAACTTTAGACTAGAGTAAATTCACTAAAATATGAGTCCCAACAGAGATTTTTACGTTCAATAGTTCCCGAGATACCGTTTTATAAAGCAATATTTCATAATAATTTACTGGGGGAAATATATATCTCAGGAACCATGTGACGTACACATGTCTATTAACACTCAAATTAAAGTTAGTCTAAGGGCCACCCATAGCTCAGTGGTTAAGACACAGTCTTACCAATTTGATGTCTATTGGTGGTGCCGGTTCGAATCCGGCCAGGGGCGTTGACTTTTTTCATTGAGTGGCGGTCCCACAAAATGAAGAACTTTGCCCCCCAACCATGGTTAGGAGTATAGGACTCCAACGGTAGTCTTGGCCGAAAAAAAAAAGTTAGTCTAATGTGCTATAAAAGTAGTTTATGACGTTTATCTTTGTTGGAGTAGTAGTAGTAGCTTTGAACATATTTCTTAAAATAAATTTATTTCTGGTTGTTCGAACAAAATTTCATTTGCAAAATTTATATTCATATGCAAATATCACGAAAACTACTACTCTTACTACCTTTAATTTGATTTTTGGCAGACGCCTGTACGTCCAAAGATTTCCAAGCTTCTAAATTCCTGTGACATAGTTTTTCATAAATCAAAAATTTTATCCGAAAAAATAGAAATCAATATTTTGTGAATTTATATTCGAAAATATCATAAAAACTACTAGTCCTACAAAGAAAAAGTTATAAACTACATTATAGTACATTAAACTAGCTTTAATTTGATTGCTAGTAGACATCTATAATTCTATTGGTTCCTGAGATATATTTTTAATAAGTCAAATATTTCGTCCAAAACAGCTAGAAATCAACATTTTGTGAATTTATTTTGTCGAATATCATGAAAACTACTAATCCTACCAGGATAAACGTAATTATATTAAATAAGTTTTAATTTGAGTGTTAATAAACATTTCTTCGTCGAATGGTTTTTGAGATATAGATTTATCAAGAGAAATACACTATCTACTGATCTTTCAGAGCCTTTTTTATGAAATGTTGCTTTTTAAAAAGCTATATCTTGAGAACTATTGAACGTGAATTGCTATTTTAGAAAATGTACTCTTGTTTAAATGATGTTGTCTTAGGTTTTTTATTGTTGTTGATATTTTAAAGACATGAAGCTCCGAAACAAAAATTTTTTTTTACCTTTTTGAAACATCCGCCATTTTGTATTCCCCTTACCTATACTTTGCTTTCTCATCAATTTTGACTAATAGTACATAGTTTTCATTGAAGTAATCAAAATTTGGGGTGAAATAACTGTCCTTTTTTCACTCTGCCTCTTTTACATATAGGAAAAGTCATATACTAAATCATTTGAAGAGAACAGGCATCCATTTTCCGGGCGCAAATTAGGAATGGGATATCAAAAGAAAAATATTGATATAGATATCGGATAGCAATATCTATATAGATTTTTTAAAATATCGAAATATCGATATCGAAAATTTAAAGAATTAAAGTTAGGATAATTATAAAATAATAACATAGCAAGACATAGGAAGACATATTTTATGTCATACCTAATCAGAATACATAAGAAACTCTTAATTACTATGAAAAAAAGCAACACCACAACAACCATAACAAATATAAACTAAAATATAATTGTTTTATTGAAGAAAATTTAAAAATAGAATATCGATATTTTATTTTGATAAGTACATATTTATTTCGATGTTTTGTATTATTGTCATATCGATATGGTATATAAGAACAATAATCCGATATTATTTTATTTGAAATATCGATATACTGTTTAAAATGACTAAAATAACATATAGAAATATTAAAATTGGAATATCTTTATTTTATATTGATAATTACATTTTTTTTTATCGATATTTTGAATTGTTGTAATATCGATATGGAATATAAGCAACAATATTACTTTATTGATATATCGATATTTCGTTGAAAAATATCGAAATATCGTTTCTAATCTTTGATATCGATATTAATAACAACGTTAATATTGAAAGGAATATGAAATTATCGAAATAAAATATCGATATACCTTTTTTTAGTTTTTCATAAAATATTATAATTTTCTTTCATAATATATCGATATTTCGATGAAAAAATATCGAA
>NW_027106925.1:123464-123871 GCF_000696795.3 Halyomorpha halys
AAAGTATTGAAACAATGTATCGATCCTTTGATAATACAATTTCGGAATACTTTTACTAACGTTAGAAATAAATAATTATAAAAATGTCAAATATCTAAATGGATATGATGAATAATCAATATTAAATATCGAAATACTATTATTAAGCTTGATTATTTTCTTTAACAAGACATCGATATTTGGGTTTAATAACAATGGAATATCTTTGCCATATTATATTTTGGTACGAATATTTCCTCTTGAATATATGATTATAGATATATTACATTGGAGTGTATATTATCAATTATATTAAGAAGAAGTTTCTTGTAGGTGGCGGTGAATAAAGGTACCAAAATAGTAGAAACAACTATTTATTGTTAACCTATTTATTTATATTTTATTCTACTTTTTAGTACCTTTATTGA
>NW_027106925.1:123921-124415 GCF_000696795.3 Halyomorpha halys
ATAGTAGAAACAACTATTTATTGTTAACCTATTTATTTATATTTTATTCTACTTTTTAGTACCTTTATTGACCGCCACTCGGACTATCTTCCTACAATCTACTTCATACGGTCAACTATCTTCTTCCAATAAGAATGTTTATTTTTCTTCTTCGGCGTTCTTCCTTTAGTCAGTAAATCTCCTGAGGTCCTCCAGGCATCTTTAGACCTTTCTCTCCACTCAACTTTGAAAGCGTTGGATCAGTCTCCTTTGCTCAGAAAATAACCTGTTCGTTTGGAGTATGTGCTCAGCATTTTGATCACCTTCTTCACACTAACAGAGAGGATTTAACCCAATATGGAGCTTTCGGAATAAGTCAGCTCTGCAAATGGGGCACGTATTTGCGCTAGAGATGGGATATCGATATCGATATTATCAAAATATCGATATTATGTCTCCGATATCCGATATTATGATATCGATATCGAGTAACCGATAAAATCGGAATATCGGTT
>NW_027106925.1:127720-127950 GCF_000696795.3 Halyomorpha halys
GTTTAAATGTATTTTAATTGTTAATTTTTTCTGTGTCCGTACAGTGCATTGCGGCCATTTTTATGTTAATACATCATGACTGTTAATTGTAATTATTACAATACACTGCGTTTAATGATTTAAATTGTGATAATTAACGTTGAATAGAATTTGACTGTTTAATATATTATTTTGAATAAGTATAGACGTGGGTCTCCCAACTTTTGACCAGTTTGTCAAGTCTTACACTA
>NW_027106925.1:128000-128272 GCF_000696795.3 Halyomorpha halys
TTGATTTGTGACAAAGTAAGGAGCGTTAAGGATTTTACGAAGGATTTTGGACTGTAAGGATTGGATTCTGGAGGAATTTGATGGTTTAGTGGAGCTCCAAAGCTCAACTCCGTATAATTTAAAATTTAATTTCTATTAATTAATTTCCAAGGAAAAATGGGCTTGAGTTCGATCTTGGAGTATTCTGCTTGGAAACTGGCGATGATAGGCTTATGTAAAAGCTGGCAATGCGGCGAAGAATGAGGCCTTGAGCCAATGGGAACTGTTCGAGG
>NW_027106925.1:128435-128724 GCF_000696795.3 Halyomorpha halys
TCTTGTCAAGATTTAGTGGTGGAATATTTTTTATTTATTATAATGTCAAGCATATTTTTAAATATTTTTTTTTTCATTAGAACCCATTTTTCACATTGCTGAAGCTCAGTGATGCATTGGATTTAAAAGAATATTAATTTAATTTTTTTTTAAATCATTTATTTATTGTTATTTACAACTGTATAACATATATTCAACAAGTAAATTTGATGTAGGTGAGATAGTGACATGATACAAACATGTGGAGAATCTACCCTTTGATAGAACTCCAATAACATTTCTAGAGGAG
>NW_027106926.1:0-5546 GCF_000696795.3 Halyomorpha halys
TAAATCATTTATTTATTGTTATTTACAACTGTATAACATATATATATATATATACAACAAGTTAATTTTCTGTAGGTGAGATAGTGACATGATACAAACATGTGGAGAATCTACCCATTGATAGAACTCCGATAATATTTCTGGAGGAGAAGATCCCGAGGCCATCTTCTTTTCAGCCGCCTAGGAGGATTATTAGGTAATAAAAGGGAAGATAGGCTAGAAACAAGTGGATTTGGGAGGTTAGGAAGTTTTCCATGGAAGGAATGGTATCTGGTTTTGGCCAAATCGGCAACATATGGGACATTGAGGTCATGAACGATGACTTGATTTGTGAGAAAGTAAGGAGCGTTAAGGATTTTACGAAGGATTTTGGACTGTAAGGATTGGATTCGGGAGGAATTTATGGTTTAGTGGCGCCCCAAAGCTCAACACCGTATGTCCAGATAGGCCTTATAACAGTTATGTAGATTAGTCTTTTGTAACGGATTGGCAATTTAGACCGTTTGTCTAGTAAATGTTGTAATAGTCGAAATCGACGAGCAGTTTCCTGTCTTTTCAGTCTTGTATGAGGATTCCATCTCAGTCGTTTGTCGAGATGTAGTCCTAAGTAACGGATCTGTTCGACAGGAATAAGTGGGGTATTATTAAAGGATACTGTTAGGCAAGAGGTCGTTGGTTTACGACAAAGGGTAAATGTGATTTGGTGAGATTTATTGGAATTAATTTTAATCCTCCAGTTTTGGCACCATTCTTCAAGGGTGGTGGTGTAGGATTAGAGGGATTGGGATACAATGGAAGGATCATTATCCACTGACAATAGACATGTATCATCGGCATACGTGGTGAGGATAGTGTTAGGACGGGTTGGGATGTCAGCTGTGAAAACTGTATAAAGCATAGGACCAAGGATACTACCCCGAGGTACACCAGCAGACTGACGGAATAGGGATGAATAAGCACCGTTGTAATTTACTTGAAATAATCTGTCGGAGAGATTAGAACGGATAATGAGGAAGTATGTAGGGGGTAGGAATTTACGGATCTTGTATAGCAGTCCTGGGTGCCAGACTCCATCAAAAGCCTGTTCTACATCAAGAAAGACTCCCGATCAGTACATTCCGCGCTCCAATGAAAACGAGACTACCCACACGGTGGCATATTTTTATATTAAATCAGTAATTTCCTAAAATAAAATAAAAATGTAATAATATAAACGATAAATATAAATTCACTTTTTTATGATTTCTTATGAATAATTTGCATGACAAAAATATTATATATAAATCTAAAATGTCTAATGATTACTATATATTTTTAATATACTTTTCGATATTATTTTTCTTACAACTAATTGCATTATAATTTTGTTTTACACTTTGGTAAAAACGAACCGAAAATATATAAATATATATAAATTAAATTTAAAAATAAATAAAGTTGTAATTTTGCGGTAATATGTAATAACAACTTGTTAAGTACAGAAAACTATGGTGCTAGGCACCGAAAACTGAAATCTTGATAAATTAAATAATAAGAAATGACATTGTTTAAGATAATAGATTTTAATTAATGGCAAAAATTAAAACAGTCTGCTGATAATAAAACTATTAAAAACAAGTATTTATAAAAATATCTGTTAAAAAGAATAACGTTTTTAATTTTTTAACATATAATATTGTGGTAAAGTAGTTGAGGTCTGATCCCTAAAGCGGTTTTGAACATCATTAATTTATGTTAATCATCTACGCTTCCATACATCCTTTCCCCAAACTACACCTTAAGGAGTTTTTATTTCTTTATTGCAAACAATATTAGTAAATATAAGAAGTTTATAATCCTAATTCCTTAACCTTTACTCTCTATTTTACATAAACATTTACTCATTATATAAACATGTTAATTCGAACTCCTGAGTAAAGTGTAAGGGACAGAAAAGAGATAGAGGATGTTTTAACGAGCTTATAAAAACGAACCAGCTAGCAGTTAGGTTTATAGGAGGAGTAAACAGAATTAAAATTCCAATTAAGACTTTATCAGGACCTGAAAACATATTTTTATGCGATTGAATTCGCTTGTCGCTTCATCAGGTCCCAATATCATACAACTTTTTCCCACTCAATTTCAGATGGCTTCGCTAGGGGGAATAAGACTTTGATCCTGTCGGATGAAAAAGGAAATTGAATGAAAACAAGAGAGCGACGATCGGTTAAGCGCGTGTAAAAGAAGGTTTACCGAGATAACGGTCGGATTTATAAAAAGTATTGGTACTTGAATGCTCAAAAAATGTCCTTTCTTTCGACAGGGAAATCCATTAAACATTACCGTCGGCCGATCATTTCAGAAAGAATATCAATAAAAATATATCTAATACAATTATAAAAGGAATAAAACACTACAACATGATTATGTATTTTAATTTATCAGTAAAGGATAAAATAAAATAAAATGTCTGATGTGTAAACTCAGACGGCTACCTAAACACTTTGGGTTCCAAGCCTAATGCATTAAGGAGTCTGTTTCTTCACTAATGATGGCCTAATTTAGCAAATATGATTATGAAGAATAATAAAGAGTGAAATTCCAAAAAAGTGAGAATTTTTTCTCAATCTTTATGAATGTGAAAGTTGCCGAAGAAAACCACTAATCGACCGCCATTTGAAAAGAAAACGGGAAGGGTAATGATCAGATCATTATCAGGTGACCTTTAAATTTCATACCAGAAAAATAGATGAATTAAGGGCAAGTGACAGATGAATAGATAAACCCGATAATAGGAAGAAAATTTGGGTTTGATTGAAATCTTATTAATTTGTGTATTCTGCCTCGAATGAGATAAAACTTTGTAACGATTCGTGTTAATGACATAAACCTGAATTCTCATAAACTTCAAAATTTTCTGATTTTTTTATAATTATCTAAAACTGACCACATTATCAAAAACATAAAAAGCAATATAATTTTATAAGTTTATAAAATGGGGGTGACTGTAGCAGCATGGTAACGCGCCTGTTTGCCAACCCAAAGGTTGCGAGTTCGACTCCCCGGCCCTATCTGCATTTTTTCAAGCAAATAATTATACAATACTTACTCACAACCTCCCGCCGAGCATTTGTGAGGCACATTAGCCAATGGGTGGCGAGAGTGAAGAACCAACCCATCCTACGAAAAACCACGTCATGAAACGTGCGATGTATTTCCTTCCTAAGTACATCGCGCGAGGCCTTGAACCTCCACGGTCTGTCGCGCCAATAATAATAAGAAAGTGTAGGTCATTACATTAAATCTGTGTAGATTACAATTACAAACTTTGAGCTCCAATACTAAACTTACGATCAGTCTTGTTACAAATTGTATCGCATAGTAACTGTAGATAGTTTAACTGTCTGGTGACAACCATATTTTTGAAAATTATTCAATCGACTCCAGTAGAGGTCTGACTTAGAATAAACAATACCAATTTCAAATAATTTTAATATTAGTGAAAAATACTAAAACTAATTTTCAATAACAATTTCTAAATTGAATAAATAAACTAGCCCGCTGATAACTAAGGAGCAAGAAAAAAAAAAAAATTTATTCTAAACTAGGTTATTTTTCACAATACAGATTTATATTTTAAAATTATAAAGGTCTCTAACCACCCAAACCCACTAGTTTCTAACCTTGCTTCCTCTTCCATACCTGGCAAACCTTCGAGGCGCCTGAAAAGAAGATGGCCTCGTGACCTTATATTGTAAAATGTTTTAGAGTTCTACTACTGTAGTTTCTCTACATGCTGTATCATATCATTATCATTATGTCATTATGATCAAATTTGCTTGTTGTATTTTTTATACAATTGTAAATATCAATAAATAAATTTTAAAAAAATGATAAAGAAATGAGATTAAATCTATTATAAAAAAAAATAAATATATTATTCCATTAAATGAAATTAACCCATTTCTGCCCAACGGTTAATTTCATATTTATGGATTTAACATTTCGTAAGCTTTCAAATTAATAAACAATTGACTTAAACTTTTATTTATCTTTATCATTCTATACTCTAATATTAAACCCTTTAAATATAATTTTTTGAATTTCTTGAGACTGGTATTTATTTATTAAATAAATCAAATGGTACCCTTGTTTAGTCTCAACACTCTTTATTATATCAATAGTCCAACGTTTCGTCCAATTCAGCCATCTTCAAGGACAATCTTCAAATATAAATTCTCACCTCACATTAAAATTTAAAAATGTTTTGCAACCTTTTCTGCCCAGGTCATTAATTATAAGTAAAAAAAAAAACTATTTTTTCAAAACTTCATTAATTTTTAAAGCTTTTAATTTTCGATTAATCTACATTATCACTATCATATAAACAAACTATATGAAAATAGTTTTAAAAAATTATTAAAAGTATAAAAAGGGCAAAATAGCCAGCAAAACATTTTTAAATTTTAATGTGAGGTGTGAATTTATATTTTTATAAATTTATGTTTATTGTCCTAGAGGATGGCCGAAACGTTAGACTATTGATATAGTAAAGAGAGCTGAGACTAAACAAGGATACCATTTGATTTATTTAATAATTAAACCCTTTCTTTATTTATTTTGATTACCCCATTCCTGGGATTTCTGACATTCGGAAAGTGGGAGAAGGGGAGGTTATCTATGAGATCAACCTTTATTTTAACCATAAAACGCAGGTCAAGTTTTCATTACGTGGGTCCGCCATTAAATAAAATACGTCGCCCCAGACCGGATTAGAAGTAGCACTGCTGCAGTTCCAAGGTTGTTAGAGACCGACGTCCTAGCTCCCTCGGTTACAAACGACCCATATTAAACCCTACACATCAAGGATAAAAATAAAATAGGGATTCGGGAAAATCTGAAAAAAATATACTGAAAATATTATAGATGAGTAAATGAATCACCATGAAGAAAATTGTTAAATTAAATTAACATTAGGATTTTGTAATAAAAGAAGAAAAAAAATAATCAATTGCATTAATATAATATCTTCCCTTAGCATGTCCTTAGAATTTAAAAAAAAATCATAATAAAGTAGGTACTTAAAATCTAAACCCTTCATTAACGTAAAATTCAAAACAAAGACAATATAGCCATTGTTATTGTCAGGTTTAATTATTTATTTTATTTAAATAAACGTCATAGTAAGTTTTATGTTTTATTATGAATATTTTAGTGCCCTTTTCTTTTTATAATGGGGTAGTAATGTCAATAAACAACTGCCTCAAGATTCTAATCTTGCTTTAGAAAATTTGTTTATTTCCAGCTTTGAATCGTCTCTGGTATCGGGATGAAGTTTTTAGGGAAGCATCTCAAGCCTTTAAAAGTGGGCAGCTGAATCATCAATCGGTTGGGAGAAAAACCTTAAGGTTAGCGAAACTCAAACCCACTTTGGTCAAGAAACAGTGCTTCATCAATTTTGCTTCCCGTATCATTAAACGGTCGGTGGGCCTTAGGGCTAAATTTATATCTATTCATTAAAATTATATAATATATAAATATGTAAATACATGAATAAATTAATGAAG
>NW_027106927.1:0-312 GCF_000696795.3 Halyomorpha halys
CGTGTAATAACTACCTAAATTAAAAAATATTCAATTCAAAAGCTGCATACCTGTAGAAAAACTAGTACTGTATTTTCATAAATTCCCTAGATGATAATGATATTTCTGAGCATAAGTTAACTTTCACACTTTTCTCCACAGATATATTTTGTAAAATTATTCATTACACCACTTAATTTTTCCTAATTTTACATTTACGTTCTGTAGTTGAATGTATGCATAGTTATGTATAATTATATCCTTGGAGATAACTGTCATTTTTTTATTTTATTTTAATTGAATAGTATTTATGTGCTTAATACTATTTCGATA
>NW_027106927.1:792-2055 GCF_000696795.3 Halyomorpha halys
CGTGTAATAACTACCTAAATTAAAAAATATTCAATTCAAAAGCTGCATACCTGTAGAAAAACTAGTACTGTATTTTCATAAATTCCCTAGATGATGAAGATATTTCTGAGCATAAGTTAACTTTCACACTTTTCTCCACAGATATATTTTGTAAAATTATTCATTACACCACTTAATTTACAGTTGTTTGTGTAAATCGAAATTTTTATTTTTATTTTGTTTTGTTTTTTACCTAATGGCTATGTTTTTTAAATATATATTTTTTTTATTTTACAGTTTTATCTTTTCATTTATAATTACATTTTCATTTCACATTTCCTTAGATGCTTTCATTGCAATACTTGATTTACAAAGTTGTCGAACGCACAATATTTAAAAAAACAAATTTAACCTTACGTTTAGAAATTACCTCTAGCTTAGAAATTTATGAAAATATACTAATAGTTATTTAATAGGTTCTCTAGTCTTTGAATTTAGGTGATTCATTCGCATACAAATAAATATAACTGTTCCTTGACGTCTCGAAAATGTTTTTGCTTCTTTAAATATTAAGTATTAAGTATTAAGTATTCAAAGAAACAGACAAAAAAGTGGTTTTCCAAGCGATATGGCATACAAGGCCCCAGTGTGCGCCGGTTATACGCCTTTCTAGAGATACTAGGACTATATTAATTCTAGCCTCGCTCATCTTTTATTTAACATTTTTTTCCCCTCCATCTCTTTGATAGGAGAGAACCTCTTTCAGACAGGTGAAGGTATTGGCAAAAAATTCATGCACGCTGCTGGATATTGTATAGGCAATTTCCCGTTACTTCGATTCGCCGAACTACTTACTCAAAGTTAGTACTTTCCAAAAAGGGGAGAAACTAGCTAAAAGGAAATTAGAGCCAAGCGGAAAGGGAGGCCGTTGACGTAAAACATGAAAAAATTTTCCTTTCTTGAACATTTTTTTCCCAGTCTTTAGGCCTATAATGTTATACATGATAAGGAAAAGAACCATTAAACATTAACAGTTAGAGGTAAAAAAATAATTTTAAAAGAAAAAAATTCCGAAAACTAATCAGCAACATACTGATTGCAAACTTCACAGGAATTATAGGTACCTAATTTGAATATGTAAAAATGGTAAGTACAATTAACTTTTTTCAATAAAATGTTATTAAATTGTTCGTGTTTTAAGTAATAGAGGTAGCAGAATGTTGGTCTGGTTTTATCTATTTGTTATCATTGTTAAAGATAACCTTTCTGGAAGGGAATTATGTC
>NW_027106928.1:0-521 GCF_000696795.3 Halyomorpha halys
TTGAAAAAGCCACTATTTATTTATCACCACTATTTATTCCCCCTGCTTATACTTGGCAGACTCATCAATTTTGACTAGTAATTATACCTAGTTTTCATTAACGTAATCAAAAATTGAGGGGAAATTTGCCTTTCCTCTGTCAACTGAAAGCCTCATTTGAAAAATGAAGTACGGAAAAGTATTGGCCACAGTGAATAATATAGAATATCTATTCTGAAACGAGAGAGGATTAATTAACTAATCAAATCATAGTAGATTGATGAGTGAAAGGTAGGTGATGAGTGCACTTCACCAAATGGTTAATGTATCACATTGACATAAAAAACAATCATGGTAACTGATAGAATAAATAAAAAAAGCTTTGTCAACATCGAAAGAGATAGTACCAATATATTACATATTCAAAAAAAATAATTGAAAGAGATACCTCCGATAAAATTCTCAACTGGACACCTGGGATCTTATACTTTTTGGCTAGAGAAATCATTATTTTCGTGACGTAACTGGGCAACTTCAGAGTG
>NW_027106928.1:2709-3130 GCF_000696795.3 Halyomorpha halys
TCATACAGATAGTTTGATTATGTTCATTTTGTTTATTCTTCTGTTTGTATATATTTTAAGAGTTTTTTTTTTTATTCATTTATTTAATTTATTTTTAGTATGTGTGAGATCATTCATCACTATTACCTATTGCCCACAACTGTGTGGCAGATTGTAATATCTATCAATAAATAAAAAGTAGTATTTAAAAAAAACGAATATCAACTTTGTTTCACTCTTAAAAAATCTTTTACTACACTTTGATAGGTCAGTCGTTTTTTTCAATATCTACAAAAAAAGTACTCGTATTAAAGTTAGGGTTATGATATAAAAACTATTTATAATTGATGTAGTAGATATATGCCAATATCATAGCTAGTCAAATTGTGTAAAAGAATAAGAAAAAATCTCCGAAATCGGACCAATATTAATGATTATACAG
>NW_027106928.1:5435-6626 GCF_000696795.3 Halyomorpha halys
CCATCAGACGTAGCGCTGGGCTGCACCACAGTTAATTAAATTAAAATTGGTGATCCTAGGGAGTAGTGGCATGCACTACCCCACTGCTCCCGCACCCCGTATGCCAGAGATGGCAAGGGAGGGGGATAATAAAAAAAAAAAAAAAAAAAAGGTTAGGAAGTTTATAATGGAAGGAATGATATCTGGTTCGGGCTATATCGGTAACATATGGAACATTAAGGTCTTTATGGACGATTTTATTTGTGATAAAGTAAGAGGAATTGAGGATTTTACGAAAGATTTTGAAATTTATGGATACGAGAGGAATTCGAAGGTTCATTGGAGCCCCAAAGCTCAACTCCGTATGTCCTGATAGGCCTGATTATGGTCGTATAGATCAGTCTTTTGTAATGGATTGGATTTTTAGACCGTTTGTCTAATAAGTGTTGTAATAGGCGAAAAAAACCACACGTCGAGGTTTCTTGTCTTTTTAGTCTTGTGTGAGGATTCCAGGTTAATCGTTTGTCCAAATGTAGTCCAAGGTAGCGGATCTGTTCGACAGGGGTAAGATCAACACTATTAAAGGACTGTTGGCAGTATGTAGGTTTACGACAAAGGGTGAAGGTGATTTGATGGGATTTATTTTAATCCTATAATTTCGACACTATTCTTCGAGGGGTGTGATATGGGATTGGAGAGTTTGGGATGCGATTAAAAAATTATTATTAAATGCGAGAATACATGGCATACGTAGTGTTTGGATTGGTTGGGAAGTCAGCTGTATAGAACCGAGGATACTACCTTGAGGAACACCAGCGGACTGAGAGAAAAGGGATGAATTGGAACCATTGTGGTTTACTTGGAATAATCCATCATTGAGAAAGGAAAGGATGATGATAGAGTATGTAGAAGGTAGAAATTTACGGGGTTAACGAACCCAATTAACAAATTAACAGAATCGGGATTGGCAAGGTGCGAATGCTGAGGACCACTGCCCATAGTAAGGCGTTCAAGAGAGTGGTAGGCTGCACTATTGTAAAGTCATCAAAATTTTTTTAAAAAATGTAACCCCAGAAAAATATTGTTTGATAACAGAATAAATAAAAGATTTTTTTATATTTTAAGTAAGGGCACCACGCGTGTCAGAAATAGCGAGGAAGGGATAAAAAATAAAACTGTTCAAATTGTTTTGGAGTTATTTATGATGTGCCT
>NW_027106929.1:0-1905 GCF_000696795.3 Halyomorpha halys
CTTTTTCCAAAATTAAAATATAGTCGATCCTAAGACAACGATATCTAAAGCCATACTTGTGGAAATTTCTAAATAAAAAAGACACATCTGAGGTTCCCCATGACTTTTAAAGACCAAATTGCACCCTAAACCTAAATGCGCAAATGACTTATTTAGGTTAGTTGTTCAAATTCATGTTTTTTGCTGACATTCAAGAGTTTTTGGCTGAGGTTAGGAAACTTAGCTCGAAAATAAATTCAATTAAGAGAGGGAAAATTATGAGGGAAATTAGATTTTTTAAAATATAAAAATCAATTGGCTATTGCACTGTGTGTGCTCAATTTGATCAACAGGTGCTGAAAACCCAAAATACAGAGACGACCTAATACCTCCACCTTTTCAGACATAATATTTATTTTATTTAAATCGTTGGTAAGTTATTCCAAAACAGTTCGTAGTTTTTCCTTTATCTTCTTAAATGGACGGTGTATTGAATGTATGAAACCTCAGATCGTAATGACAAATTCCGAGGATCATCCGAGGGTAGCATGTGGTTTTGGAGCCTAAGTTGAAAAATGGATTCTGGTAAGGTGGATAAAGAGGTCTTTTTTCTATTTTTAGATTCTATGTATCTTGAAATTTATTGAGTTCTTGTTGAATTCTACTTTTTTTTCATAGGCGATTGGAAATTTGATTATATAAAATAATAAACCAAAACATAAGTAAATATTTAAATAGGAAACAACTAACATCAATTCTATCATTGTAATCGTAATATCGATAAAATTATCAATTATAAACATCGATTTGCTTATCTCCTTGAACAACTTCCCTCATTAGTCTACTGGCTTCTTCAGAGGGAAGAGTGCACTTTTCTCCTTTCTTCTCTTGTATTCTATAAGTTAATCACTGATTCAGGTTGTATTCAAATTATTTTTAAAAAACATTTATTTGAATTAATATAATTAATCATATATGTAGCTGATTTTACATTATGGATATTCAAGATAAAAATTAATAATGATCATTGATTTCATTTCAATATTGATTATGAATTTAATTGTAAACTTAAGAAGTACATATCTCTGCTTTGCTTGAATAATGGCACACCTGTAATAAAAAAAAAGTTTTAATTTTATTAAGAATTGAATATAGAAAAAAAATAGTATCATAGACTGTGTTACTTCATTTACTTCTGTTGTTCTACAGACATCAGTGAATGTATTTGAGTTATTACGAATTACCTCCATTATATGATACAATCTATGGATTACCTCAAATACAAAATAAAAAAAATCAGATGTGCCCCTATTACAGCTAAGCTGCAATATTTTTAATTATGCATTATTTTTGGGTTTTATAATTGTGTTTTAATATAAATTTTTTTAATCTATTAATATCTTTTATTGTAACAATTACTTTTTAAAAACATTATATGAAATACATTTCTTGGTTTAAATGTAATTAAAACGATTACGAGTAAGTAGTGAATTTGATGGCAAGTTCCATTATCTCTGATTTCTTTAAAAATTATGTCATATTATTTGATATTGGTTTATTAAAAATGTTTCTTGAATAATATTTGGAATATAAATCAATCACATTTGAAGATAAATTTAATCTAATTTCTCACAATATCAGATGATTTGGGGGAAGAAATAGTTCCAGAGGGACAAGTGGATTTATGGATAGTCATGAAGTATGTTATATGTAGTGTTTATTTACTGAATAACAAATGGAATATGCAGATATTTGTCGATTATTCAGTTCTTGAATGGCACCTGCTGTGTGAGATTACTCAACCCCATTTCTCTTTTGTGCAACTT
The DNA here is from genome assembly GCF_000696795.3 of Halyomorpha halys. NCBI lineage: Eukaryota > Metazoa > Arthropoda > Insecta > Hemiptera > Pentatomidae > Halyomorpha > Halyomorpha halys. The sequence goes on from NW_027106929.1 coordinate 1,806, forward strand.
CTATTCTATGAATTTTACCCACTCTTTCCTCTGCTCTGAATCAGTTCTAGATCTTCTTTTTCATGTCATGTTGTCTTAAAAAAATTTGTCAAATAATATA
>NW_027106929.1:3540-3915 GCF_000696795.3 Halyomorpha halys
GTAATTATAACAATGTTTTGTCCTATTAATAATAATAATAAAGGCCTAGCGAAGCTGAAGGTTTGCTGCCGATACCATCTATCACTCTCTATGTACCTCTGTTCAGTGGAATTCCAAACCCAACTCGTGTTGGCGTTGATGACCGGTGGGTTTTACGCCTTAATTTCTGAATAAACAAACAAAAAGCCATGTTTCGCATCTGTAAAGTACAGTAGGAAGGAAAATAGTTTTGTTTATTCTAACTTTTAAGTTTCTCTTAATCTGTTTTTATTACTAAAACATTTTGTATCTATTATTTAAAAATAAATGAGGTACCGAAGCCCATAAAATCAGATGGTGCATCAAACAGAACAATTTCAGTTTGCCAAATTTCAA
>NW_027106929.1:4207-4824 GCF_000696795.3 Halyomorpha halys
TATGTTAATTTAAAATAAATTACATTCAAATTGGAAGTTTTTTAACCTCAAAAAAGTTTTATTGAAATTGACTTACCAGACTTCCTAAAAGGAAAATCCAGAACTAGTTAATTGAGATTTCAGGAATTCATTTGTTACAAAGTCCTGCAACCTTACACCATCTTATTCACCGTAATGCTATAACCTAAATTATATTTATCTGGTGCAATTCACTCAATTCAATGTTGTGTAGTTTCTAAATTCTCCTGTTAACTCATGCTTTTTCTGTCTGAATTTTTTATGTAATACTTAGTTTTCAAAAATATTAATGCACAGTACTTCCTTTAAGTAAAAAGCCACCTCTGGGTGTGTACATGAGTGGGGTGTTGGCGTTAATGACCGGTGTGTTTTACGCCTTAATTTCTGAATAAACAAATAAAAAGCCACGTTTCGCATCTGTAAAGTGCAGTAGGAAGGAAAATAGTTTTGTTTATTCTAACTTTTAAGTTTCTCTTAATCTGTTTTTATTACTAAAATATTTTGTATCTATTATTTAAAAATAAATGAGGTACCGAAGCCCATAAAATCAGATGGTGCATCAAAGGGAAGAAATAGTTCCAGAGGGACAAGTGGATTTA
>NW_027106930.1:0-264 GCF_000696795.3 Halyomorpha halys
TATTATATTATATCATGTAAAAATATGTAACTTATATTTGTCCAGTCACGGATTGATCAGTATGCTGTGTAATGTAGCAACCCGATGTATGATGTACGATTGGGCAGCATGAATGAATAAAGTATTTCTTTCTCCCTGTATGTTAAAAGTTCAAGGTTGATAAATATAAGGTAAAGATAGTTGCGATTGCGGTGAGCAACAAAACTTATCTATTTGTGCCGACGTTTCGACCTAAATTTCAGTTCTTCATCAGGGGATTTCACC
>NW_027106930.1:1833-2220 GCF_000696795.3 Halyomorpha halys
TTAACTTATTTTAGGCATGTTGTAATAAATTACTGTAATCAAAACTTAGAAGTAAACAATAACATGAAGTTTTGGAAAGGTTACTAAACAAGTTGCTCCATATGCATTTACCATTTAACATGACTTTCAATAGGGCTGCTCACAATGCTATACTTATAATCAATACTTATAATCAAAAATCAACAACAACAACATTTTACATTTAACACAACATCATGAATACCCCTATTGTATTAAAATGTGGGAGCTCTCCAGATAAGAATTTTTTTTTTTTAAACTTTATTTAATTGATATATTATAATCTGCCACACTATTGTGAGCAATAGATAATAGTGATGAATGATCACATACTAAAATAAAATAAAATAAGAATGAAAATAAATAAAT
>NW_027106930.1:2941-3878 GCF_000696795.3 Halyomorpha halys
AAACTAAGGGTATACAACGCTATGATAATGCATATACTAGCTCTCATATACGACTACGAGACCTGGACCCTGTTTCATAATAAAGTACAAACTAATACTATTAGTCTTGTAGATTTGTCTTAACTCAATTACACAGACTTGTACCATAGTAACTTGTACTTTAGTATTTTTTAATTCCAGTAATATCACTAATAGTCCTCCCTATAATGAAAAAAATAAGTATTAGTATTATTACCTGCCGATTTGGCCAGAACCAGATACCAATCCTTCCATTATAAACTTCCCAACCACCCAAACCAACTCGTTTCTAACCTGGCTTCTCCTTCACTACCTAATAATCCTCCTAGGCGTCTGAAAAGATGATGGCCTCGAGATCTTCTCCTTTAGAAATGTTTTTTGGAGTTCTATCAATGGGTAGATTCTCCACATGTTTTCAACATGTCATAATATCACTTACAGCAAATTTACTTGATGTGTATATATGTATACAGTTGTAAATATCAATAAATAAATTATTAAAAAAAAAAAAAAAAAAAGTATTATTACCACACTAGTTTCTACACCTGTACTGTGAACTAATACTATTAGCTATCTAGAGGCCCAGGACTCTATAAGCTACCTTAGAAGCAAAATCGCTTAATACCTCACGAGATGAAGGCAAGAAGTTTAAGGTGGATGGCATATGTGCCTCGAAGCTTAACAAAAAGTGTCAATATAGTTGGCAAGAGATCACGTGTGTGGTCAAAAACCATACGGACTGACAGAATTAACAAAAATGCGAAAAAGCTGCATGCAGTAAACTGGAAAGCAGTTGAACAAGACAAGCAAGCGTGGAGAAGGATGGTTTTAGCGGCCAAAGATCTACAAGGTTTAGCCAACCAATAACATATCTACATTTAAAATGTTTACTATTTATTATACTTATGAGATTTATAAG
>NW_027106930.1:5596-5966 GCF_000696795.3 Halyomorpha halys
TTTTATATTTATTTATTTTTACTTTTTTAAATTTATTTGTATTACAATCCAGAATCCTTGATGCTCCTTTTTACGTCACAAATAAACTCATTCACAAAGACCTTAAGATCCCATTCGTTGCATATTTGGCCCAACACAGATGTGCGTCTTTTTATTCCAAACTCCTTACCCATCCTAACCCATTAGTTCTTAATCTCTCATCCTTAAAAATCCCTTATAATCTTCCGAGGCGTCTGAAAAGAACATGGCCACTTGAGCTTCTAATTTAAATTAATGCTTGAAGTTCAATTATTGGGTGGTTCTTTTTCAAGATTTTCAAGTGTAAATGAAACATTCCACATATTACTTATTGTATTTATTATTTGTACAG
>NW_027106930.1:6016-6462 GCF_000696795.3 Halyomorpha halys
GCTTGAAGTTCAATTATTGGGTGGTTCTTTTTCAAGATTTTCAAGTGTAAATGAAACATTCCACATATTACTTATTGTATTTATTATTTGTACAGTTGTAAATTACATTAAATAAATAAATTTAAAAAAAATTTATTTGTTTCTTTGTATAAAGTGATCTACTGAGATGGCTATTATGTCTTTGGTTTGACTTTGTATTGCTGTCTAATGATACATTTGTTTGAAGAATCGAATCTGGGTAGCGATTCCAGGGGATCACTGGAAATGGGAGGTCTGAGTGAGTGAGATAGGAAGAATACAATTTTTAAATTAATGAATTAAAATTGTTAAATTGACATAGACAAAAAAATAAATGAAATATTTGAGTTTAGTATTTGCAGTATTTAGATTTCTAGACGATTATTGATTGTGAAGGAAAAGAGGTTAAGAAAAAAAAATATTGTTAT
>NW_027106930.1:6512-8025 GCF_000696795.3 Halyomorpha halys
TATCTTTATTTGAGCGTATGCATATAGTTATATCTCTGTTGATAATTATTGAGTTTTTAAAGATTTTAATTCAATATGTTTTTTTTAATATAGAAATTTACAACTGTACAAAAAAATGACAATAAGTAAATATGAGGAATGTTTCAAATACTAGATAATCTTAGGAAGGAACTACCCAATGGTACTTCAAAAATTAATTTAAATTAGAAGGTCTCGTGGCCATCTTCTTTTTAGTCCCCTCGGAGGATTATCAGGGATTGTTAAGGATGAGAGGTTAAGAATTAATGGGTTAGGATGGTTAAGGAGTTTGGAATGAATGGACATATATCTATTTCGGGCCAAATCTGCAACGAAAGGGATGTTAAGAAGGTCTTTGTGGATGAGTTTATTTGTGACCTAATAAGGAGCATCAAGGATTTTACGGAGGATTTTGAATTGGATACGGGAAGAATTTGATGAAGCCACAAAGCACCGTATGTCCAAATTGGTCTGATTATCATAATTCTATATTAACTATATTACATGCGAGAATATAATAGATTTTTTGTTATTTTATTTAAAATTTATATCGTTTATGTTTGAATTTTATTTTATGTTAGTTAAAGAGAGAAAAAACTAAAAGATGAATTGGGTAAAGGACCACCCAATGCAGTTGGGCTGCGCCACTTTTTGAATAAAGTTTTTCTATTTCTTCTAGTCATATAAAATATTTTGGTTAATTAAAACTATTCCTGGCCATAATATTTAGATAATAGTCAAGTCTTTAGGTTTTATTGTTGAATGTTTTCTTTTAAGATTATTTAGTAAATATAGGAGTGATACATATCAACAGAACTGTGACTAATGCAGAACACTCTATGGATAAGGAGGAACTGAAACGTTATCCATCTTCATTCCTTAGCTATATATTATTAAACCATACCGACGAGGAAAAGGCCAAGAAAATCGGACAAAATAAAGTTTAATAGAATCTTTAGACAAGACTTGATAAATGACGGAGGGGCAGTTGGTTGCGGTGTGGTCAGCAAACAGCCTTCGTGGGAGTGATGCCTCCGCGGGTGGTGACGTACAAAGGACTCCATCCAGGACTAATCTGTAGCCCTTAGGCTACCTGCGGAAGGGTTCAGCCGGCCACTGTCCAGGTGAGGAGAGGACACTCACTGTCACTTCCAGGACATCTTCTTTCGTTCTTCACACCTTTCTGTCCAGAGGGCAGGTGGGCTGAAGCTATTTGTTTTCTTAACCGGGTGTCTGTGGCCAGCGGCAACCGGATACAACTAAATATTTGGAAATTTAGAGATCTCTTCAAGGGGATAGTGGGAACGTACAGCAGCAAAAGTAGGTTCAACTCTTAAGAAGATTAAATCTGGAGTACCACAAGGTAATGACCTAAGACCAACATTATTTGATACATACACGTCAGATTTGCCTCACTAAAATAAGATGCCATTTTATTCCACTATTTTACTTTTACTTAGGCCTTATTTAAAAGACACTTAATATTAGTTTAATG
>NW_027106931.1:0-248 GCF_000696795.3 Halyomorpha halys
CCCAAATACATCGGGTTGCTACATTACACAGCATAAGTCATATAAGGACTTTAAACTAAATAATAATAATAAAAAAGATATCCCTATTCAATCGTATTAGTAGTCAGTAACTTATTTTCAGGTGTACTTAAAGATATAAATTCCTATTTTTTGTCTTTTTATTGCATCAAATTCATTATTTTGGACTACAATCTATAAAAAAATTATTAATTAAATGAAACCTAAAAACATTTAAAAAGTTGTTCTGT
>NW_027106931.1:298-619 GCF_000696795.3 Halyomorpha halys
AACGAAACCAAATTTCTTGCTAAATATCTAAAACGCGATATGAAATCTTCCTTTCTATAATTTTTTTTTTTTTAACCCAGCATGAATACAATCCTAATTAAATGAAACCTAAAAACATTTAAAAAGTTGTTCTGTAAAATAATATTTTAAAAAAACTAATCATTATTAATTGATAATTTTAAGTATTCCCCATCGAACATTTATGAAACGATAGTAAATGTAATAGTTTGGTTGTATGTCTATTTAAAAAATAGTTGAAAATAAATTATCTATGTATGAAATTTATTTAACTTGTTTGGTAAATTTGTTGAAATTGAACTT
>NW_027106931.1:9047-10820 GCF_000696795.3 Halyomorpha halys
AGAAATTTATTCATTCATGCTGCCCAAATACATCGGGTTGCTACATTACACAGCATACTGATCAATCCGTGATCGGACTTATATAAATTACATTTTTTGATATGATACAATACAATATAATAGAAAGATATCATTTTTTTCCCCAAAGTATTCTTTTACAATTAATATCAGTCTACAAACTAAATACTAGCTTTTCAATTTATTCCTTTTTTTTTTTTCTTTCCCCTCCATTTTACAACCCTTATTTCATTTTATCAACAAATTCCCCTATATAACAAATATTAGAATATCAAAAATAATAAAGTAGTAAATAAATAAATAATAAAATTAAACATTACACTATTTGATTTGTTGAAAGGAATTGGTTTAAATTAATACTTGTCCATTTTTACACTCTTTGGTGGTCCAGCTCCAAGTTTGGTCCAAATATGACATTTTTTTCGCTTTTTAAGTAAACGTTTACGCAGGTATAAGCGAAAGTAGTAGTGAACGGAATTTGTTTTGTTGAAAGTGATTGTAGGTGTTCGTCTACCAATAAAATCCCTGAAATTTTTATTATAATTGGTTCAAGGGTAGACGTTAGGCTGACAGACGGATTCTACTTCAGACTGACTGACAGAAACGAAACCAAATTTCTTGCTAAATATCTAAAACGCGATATGAAATCTTCCTTTCTATAATTTTTTTTTTTTTTAACCCAGCATGAATACAATCCTTCCATACATTCTTTGTTAAAAAAACTAAAACAATTTACTAATCTCGCTTGTAAACAGTTATCATTTATGTTATTTGTTACGCTTGTATTTTTCAACACCAGTATGTATTTTTAAATGTAGTTTCTAATTATAGCATCGTTTATTAAGGTGTTCCTTTTCTTTATACCCTGATAGAAATCCTTAATGGCTAAGGATTAGTAGAATTTATTATTTTTATACGACTTTCATTAAATCAGCAAAGGTAATGTAATACCTTGGCATCCATTATTTTTTGTAGACTATTATTGCGTTATCTATTTCTCATTAAATCTGCCTTAGTGTGTGGTTTAACTGCCAATCCACTTACCATTTAAGTGCTAGTTACTATCGTGAGATAATTAATAAAACATGTAATGGTCGTTATAATGCCGTACAAATGATTGTGTAGTAATTACTTGCCATATATTCAGTTGGCGAATAAAAACCAAGAGTTTTCTCTTACATAAAATTTTTAATCTATGTTTTCAAATTAAAACTCCTTTTTTGGACAAATGGTACTTAATTTACTTTCATCTTTCCATCAATCCCTTGATTTTATGTCAGTAGGATATAATAATAGGATAACAGTTATAATTACTTGTTTCTCATCGTTTTTATTACTTATTAATAGGCAAAAAAAAAAAAAAGAAAATATAATATTTTCTGCAATATTATCATTTAGGGTAAATTTGTCATGGATTGAGTATTTGTTTTACTCTTCTGTCTTTTAAAATAAAATTTTAATAGGAAGATGTTTTCTTGAAACTAGAAAGGTATTCCTTATCAAAAGCACATGCTTGAGAGAAGATTACAGCCATTTTCTTTGAATGAAGTTGGGTGGAAATTTTACGCGAGATAGTGCTAGGTCGAAGTTAACTAAGTCAAATTCTGAAGAAAACTGTCTTGGATTCAATTAACTATGATGTCGATGCATATCATTCAATGTTAATTAACATCTTTTTAGTAAAGTTTATTTTTTAATTGAAAAAATGTCATACTGTTAAAAATTAAAAATAAATAAATAAAGTAAAAAATGAAG
>NW_027106931.1:12380-14147 GCF_000696795.3 Halyomorpha halys
GTGTCGCTCTTCTTATTTGTATTCTAGAAACCACTGACGCCCGACGTGCTTCAGAACCTCTCAAGAATAAATTAAAAATAATCATATTTCCCTAAGATGTTCATTAACACGGCCCCTCTTAGTAATGTCTGATGTCATTAATTTTTTTAACTTTTACGTCGATAGATTATGAAGGATAATAATATTGATTAAGCTTTTGAGAAATTCGATAACAAAAGAAAATTAAATAATGTTGTATCCGTGACCTGATAGAAAGTAGGTGTAGTTCGTGTGAAAAACATTCCCAGTTCTTAGATAAAAGAACCTTGCATAAGTAGGCAAACACTTTTATCTGTCTGGAATTTTTTTATAATTTCCTTAGACATCAGTTATTTACAATTACCCGAGATAGTGGAAAAGAAAAATAAACTCAGCCACACCTTTGTTTATCTACAAAATATATATATATATTTATACATACATTAATTTTATAAGACATCAATTATTAAAAACTCATTTATATTTCTATGTAATCAAAGGGATCTGTGTTAGTCTCCTCTGTGCCCGTCTCGCTGAAGGCATGAATACATAACCGCAGTCCTTGTAGTTAACCGTGCCAAGGCTAGAAGCTCTTGAGACGGCTCACAATTGAACTATAATAGGTCATCAGATTTTGTTAATTTCTCAGTTTATCTCACTTATAAAAAAGAAAAAAAACCTCAAATAGTTCTTAAAAAGAAAATCTTATTTGTTGCAAGTTGGTTAAAGTAGCCCTAAGTGGCGTGCAGATGAGGTCGGGGTGAGGTTAAATTCAGATTACAAGGTCAATTGCTTTCCCTGAGGAAACAAATGCTATTTCAGAAGGAAAGAAATCCAGTATTTTTAGATCGAGGGGTGTTTAGTTTCATTGTTGACTTTTGCATCTCGTTCAGTTAACCCTTTAAGGTTTTCCATTGCTGCTTGGTTGCTCACTTGGCGAATCAACTAATTTAATCAATACTAAAAGGCTTAGCGAACCCGAAGGTTCGATGCTGATACCACCAATCCCGTCCCAAATGAAATCCACAAAATCAGTTTTAAGGCAATCCTCGCACCTACGTTCCGGCCCATATCTCGGACGTTTACCTGTCGGATCAGTGTTGACTTTTTAGTGATAGGTTCGTTACGAAATTCTACAACCTTACAAGTCTATCTCCCGCTATGCTATCATATAAATTATATTTACCGAATGCACTTCGTGAATGAATTTGGCGTTGTGTAGCCTTTTAAATTATGCTTCTTAGGTCCAGATATTTTACGCAACACTTAATTTGTAAAACCTTAAGGCCCGATTTCTTAACGAAAGAGGCCACGTTTCAAATCCGTTAAGGACATTAGGAAGGCTAGTAATGACTCCTTGTGCTAGACACTACAAGTACTCTAAAAACTACCCAATTCCTCTTTATTTTAAGCTTTTATCAATATATATAAAAAAAAAAAAATATTATTTTTATTTTCCATGGGGGAATCGAACCTCGTTAAATACTATTATTTAACGAGGTTCGATTTGCCAATAGACGAGGTTCGAAATGAGTTATAAACTGACAAATAACCCTGCCACCTTATAGAACACTGAAAACAATTTAGAAAAATAAAAAATAAACTTCAGTTATAAAATAACGATCTGTATCCCTTAAGAAAAAATAAATACCTAATGAGTAGGTTTCAGAAGAAAAAAAAATTGATATTTATTAACTATATTAAATTAACTTCAAACCATGAAATCTGGATCGTGCCAATCCTGGTTAC
>NW_027106931.1:16312-16635 GCF_000696795.3 Halyomorpha halys
AAATATATATTATTTTTATTTTCCATGGGGGAATCGAACCTCGTTAAATAATAGCGAAATGAGTTATAAACTGACAAATAACCCTGCCAATAATAATAATAACTCTGGCAAATAACAATTTAGAAAAATCAAAAATAAACTTCAGTAATGAAATAATGATCTGTATCACTTAAGAAAAAATAAATACTTAATGAGCAGGTTTGAGAAGAAAAATAATTGATATTTATAAACTATATTAAATTAACTTCAAACCATGAAATCTGGATCGTGCCAATCCTGGTTACGATTTTGTTGGTCATAATTACCTTATTTGTAAGCACCCC
>NW_027106932.1:0-5476 GCF_000696795.3 Halyomorpha halys
CTATTAAACTAAGTATGAATTTTGTTTACAGTTTTATTGAAATAATACAAGAGGTCACAACCTAGGGCAATAATCAAATAATAAGAGATGTGCGTATTCAATCACACTCTATTTACATAAAAAATAAAAAAATATATCAATAAATGATAATAATAATACTATTAAACTAAGTATGAATTTTGTTTAAATTTTTATGGAAATTATACAATAGGTCACACCCTATGGCAATAATCAAATAATAAGAGATGTGCGTATTCAATCACACTCTATTTACATAAAAAAGAAAAAATATATCAATAAATGATAATAATAATAAAATAAAATAAAAATATGAATCTAATGATGAATTGAAAGGATTGGATACAAGAGGAATTCGATAGTTTTTATTTGATCCTTAAAGTCTAACTCAATATATGCAGTGTAGGTCTTAAAAATAGTATTTATATGCACACACATCAATTAACTTCATCAATTTATGTCAGTATTATGCAAAAAAATGTTTTGCACAGACAAACATTAGTATTGAATTTCCATAAACGCATTTAAAAATTAATTTCATTTGTTCGATTCTGTAACATTGTGATTAGCAAAATTACGAACTAAATTAGACAAAAATTAAGATTCAAAAATCAACTTATACCAATTATAAACCAAGATATACCAACATATATTTGAAATGTCTATGTTCCTAAATAAAAGATAAGGTGCCAAATCAAGACGATGCTCAGATTATACGGTTTTCTTATTGATTCTCAAAATTTATAAGCTCAATGAAAGCTCTACCCAATGAATTTTTCTACATATTAATATTATTTGAAAAAAATAAATCATTTTAATTCTTTAGTTATTACCTAGTGATTATTGGCACAAACCATTAAGTTAGCGTTAAAATCAAAATTCCAAAAAGTGGAAAAGATAGTCGGGGGGTGCGATCTACAAATAAACGAAAAATTATTTATTCGTGCCGACGTTTCGACTAGAATTTCAAGTCTTCATCAGGGCTAAAAAAAAAAACAAAGAGATAATAACCATCATCCAGATAAACATAAAACTTAAAAGAAATAATAAACTAACAAATTTGGAAAAATACATAACAATGGATTAAAAATAAAATAGTTGATTAATTTATGTTATATGATAAAATAGTTGATTATTTTCAATTTATTGTCATATATGTTTCCCAATTTTTTATTTTATTATTTCTTTAAATTTTTATGTTTCTGTGAATGATGGTTGTCATTTCTTTTTTGCTTTTTAGCCCTGATTAAGATCTGAAATTCAAGTCAAAATTTCGGCACGAATAAATAGTTTTTTTTTGTTTATTTGCTGACCTCAACCTCCCCTCCCCCTCCCCTCTGGACCATCTTCTCCACTTAGTAACGGTCAACTATCAACACCTCAAAATTTCAAAAGACATTCTAAGTTTCTTTAAAGACGACTTTCTGCAACGGACTAATCTAAATTTCAATAAACATGAATTGTTCATACATTAAAACCATACTTCAATCTAAACACAATTTTTCAGAATGTATAATCCCCAAGAGGAGCAAGAGAACTAGTTGGATGACTTAGGGAGTCATAACACGACGGGCGAACTGCGGGAGATCTACTCCAGGAAAGGGAAACAAACCTACAGCAATATATATATTTTGGTTCACTTTCTTTTTTTGCGGGAGATGAAATGAGAAAGTTGCGGTAGCCCCGGAGCTAAGTACGTTGGGAAGAAACGTTGCGTCACCGTCCACACTTGCCACACATCTCGGAACGAGCGCGCAATAAGCTCCGTAGATGATATATAGAGGCAGGTCGAGATTCTCTTGAGGAATGGCGAAACCCGGCCAGGATATGGCAATATATAAACGAGATAGTTTTCTACTTGCACAACTTATCGCTTAGGTAACAGTTATTAATAACGATACGGGACTTCCTCGGTAAACGTCGGATACTTAGCAACTTAAAATCAGGCAAATAGTGTAACCATTTTTACAAAAGATAAAGTACAGGGATATTTTTCCAAAGAGCCGCTAGTAATGATTTAGCATTGGTGCAAATTATCCCGTACAACTCTATCTGTATATCTTAAAAATAAATTACAAATCCAAACAAATATATGTTTAAAAAAAATAACGCCAGATCAATAAAAAAAGCAATTTCCTAGGAATGAAAGGACAATCAATCAATATTACAATATGGAACTGAAGAAAGCATACAAAAATATACTTTTCTTATGATCAAGCTCATTTTTTAAAAAAATACTTAATTTTATTATTTAAAAAAAAAAAAAAAAACTCACGATGATATTTTTTGGAAAACAGCTAAATTCTCACATTTAAAAATTGATTAAGTGTTTCAATTAAAGATTTGAATTATGGTCTTCAATGACACCAATAAGAACCAACTTTAGATTGGCAATGCTGTATAGTCTTTTCAAAAGAAAACCTAGATCAAAACCAGATGCAACCATTATCATTTATAAAAACGGTTGTGAAATGTAGAGTGCAGCATCTATAGGAAAAGCAATAAAATACTTCATTTCAAAATAAGGTGATATAGTCAGCAATTGCAACATGGAGTACAATTGAAATCGATAGATAAATTCGTATAAAGGTTTAGAAAATTCCAGTTACCTGCAGCAAGGAGGAAATCTAACTTCATCTAGAAGTTAGACCGAAGCCCAGACCGATGTAATTCATTCTGCTACGACCTATGTATTTATTATATTATTCTTATTTTTCTTTGATTAAATTATTAGTCAGTTGTTTCTTTTATTAATTCTATAATGATTAGTTTTGTTTTGTTTCTTTCATTTATCAATTGCATATTACTTATTATTATTTCTTAGATATGTCATTTTGATTACTTTTTTGGGAACAATTTTTTTAATTAAAAAGATAAAATATATATAACATTGTAAATCGTTAGGGATGTCTTACTTGCACGTGACTGAACTTTCACTTTAACAATTGTTAAAAGCAAACTTAATAGTAATAATAACATTGTACGGCATATCAAGTTGTTCTGCTAATAGAGAAATATAAATTTGTTAAAACAATTTTTAGAAAGTGTGTGTGTGTTAGGGTTTGTGAAATCCTAAAAAAAATAATTAATCACAAGACCACGAAAATAAATTATAAGAAACGAATAAGTTTTATTAAATATGCTTTTCTAAACTGGATATAAAATAACTTCTTCAAGTAATAACAAACGCAACTGACTTAGGTTTGTGTCTTCAGCGAGAATAGCTAACCGAAAACAACAACTCTACTGGAAATTCAAACCGAAACTATGGTATAACAATCACTAACTCCAAATTCCAATAAACTTACAAGGAAAAAACTCAGAAGGTAGCCCACTCTAAGGCATAAAACCTTATATATCGTACGTGTATAAAAATATAACGCCTTTTAAGGCTTGTTCTAGAAGGTTTTAAATTTTCAGTTTATTATATAACAACCATCAAAAAGGAACTGCGTAAGTAATGCAAAAAGTAGCCAACAGCTTTCGAAATTCCATGCCCAACTTGATGTAGAACCCATTTCCGACAAGATGATTAAGAAGATTTTTTTTCGCTAGAAAACAAGATTAAAAAAATTATGAATATATCTCCATTAATATCTAAGTGATTATTAAGGCTTATGTAACCGAACCAGTTTAGATTCTATATAAGCATTATGGATCTCGGAGACGTTAGGTGAGATGAAATGGATATAAATCAGAGTTGAAAAAACTAAAAAAAAAAAATTGTGCGGTTCCCGAATTACATAACTTTCACTTACTACCCTGTGTTTAATTAAAATTGAGTTTTTCGCTTTTCAAAATTTAAATTTCGTTAAATTCCGGACGGGAATACTTCCTACTATATTAAAATATATAGGTCGAATACAAGTATTAAAAAAATACTAACTATTGTCAGAGCCAAGCCTCGATTTAAGATGGAACGTGACTCACATAAGTTATATTTCATTCTAAAATAATATTCGTAGACCGTGGATGGATTATAGTGTTTTTTTTCAGATAAACAATTAGAAATACCGGAATATGCCCACTACCTCAGAAGTTATCTTCCCTGTAAATATATTTCTAGAGCTCTGGTCATGAGCATAGAACACGAAACATTTTATCAGACGAGCGGAGTGGAAAAACATATTGCGCATACACTGATAGTTCCGTAGTCAAATTCATGTCAGAACAAACCTTTTATGTATGTGTTTGTTGTTTTTTCACTCCTCATTTACCTTAAAAAAAACTTTATACGTGAAATATTAATTTTCCAAAATCATTCACTTTCCAACGGTATATCATACGTCCATATTATCAATCTTATTTCCGAAAATATTTTAACCAAGGAAAAAAATTACTTTTCTCCTTTAGTTAATTATAATCTGGTTAATACTGAAGGCCACCTGTATGTTCAGTGATATATTGAATTTAATCAAAAGCGTTAGAGGCATTTTAGAGAAAAATTAAAAACAAACCGAGTAAATAAAGTGGTACTTCCGGTCAATCAACATTATTGAAAAAGTTGTGGTAGCATCCCAGGCATATACTCACCCACTCTAAGTTGCAATTTCACTTTTAAACGACTTAAATATTGCAAACAAGTCAATAAAATCTGTTACAATAGGAATCGAAAACTGTACACCTCTTCCCCCACCACATTTGCACAATAAAATTCAATGTTTGAATAAAAATTACTAAATTTAATATGATAAAATCATGAACATAATAATAAATAAATAAATTTCAACTTCAGTAACGAACAATGTTGTTTGGACAATGATTTCTGATCTAAAAAAACATTCGTACTATGAAATTTTAAAAGAAATATGTATATAAAATGGCCAGCGAAATTAGAGACAAAGGATCTTATTTTAAAATGAATTTAATGAAATAAGTACGCTGGAATAATGCAATGGGACGAAGAGGCTACCTCAAAATGACCTTTAAAGAGGGTAAGCTGTACATTAGAGAATATAGGCCACTCAGGGACAGCTCGCGATACTTATGCGACATAATTTAACTATAAATTTTCCGACCCCGAACACGGAAGAGGTGCCGTTATTTTACGTTACAGACCTCAGATACGTTTCCTCCTTAATACATCTCAGTTCATAAGTTCATTCACAGTGACGCAGATTACTGTTGGACGGGAGGGATTTGAACTCATACATAAATCTAATGTTAAGAACAAAATAATGATGTTTGAATAAATTACAATTTAAAGCAAATTCTTCACTCAATCGTCATCACACTTGTCAGCACTAAGCGCTTCAAGCAAAATCCAGCAATCATAATATCACTAACTCTTTTAAAATACTGAATAAGCAGGCCGAATAAGTTAATTACCCGAAATTAAGTAACAAAAAATTTAATTTTTTAATATTTATTTATTGCTATTTACAACTGTACATTATAATACATTTAGTGAATCTGATCTAAGTTAAATTGGAGTGTTACAGGCGTGTAGAGAAACTAC
>NW_027106933.1:0-1017 GCF_000696795.3 Halyomorpha halys
AAAAATCAAATCTGTACCACAACAACCCATGAAGGGTCAGGTAGTTACAGTGCAATTAAGGAAGTACTGTTACTAGACCAACGGTTGTGCAAGGAGGTGATTTGGTCAGAATTACGCTCGGCCGCCAGACTTTTACTCAATTAAGGGTACCCAATTTAAGAGGCTTGGTGGACCCTAGAAGTGCTCCACGAACCCATAGTTGTTGACTCACGGCTACAGTGTAACAGAAAACAATTTTCTGCCTAGCCGGATTCGAACTCGGATCCTTGGAAATAGTAGCCACGTACCTTACCCAGGGGCTACTCGCGCTTCCACAAACATTAATATATGTCAAAAATAAATTAAATATGTTGATCAAATCAAAACATTTAATTTCAAATATATCGTTTTCTATGCATTTTTGTACAACTTGGTTGGGGTAGGGTATTAACGCACTTCACTAAAGAACTATTTAAGAAATGACACTGTCTGTGGTGTAGCTTTTTTATTTCCATGTAATTTGATTAACTAAAGTTTATTGGGAAGCTGATAAAGAATCTAGAGTCGACTTTTGAAAATTTAAATTTAATCATTCAAAATAGCCTAGGAAATGTCAAAATGCTCAGACTCGCTCGAACTTCGCTTCAGACTTCAGATCGCTTATATTTTTTTTATTATATTTTATTATTTAGAATATTTTCTACATAGCTATATCTATATATTTTTGATGCTATATTTCCGTAATATAAACATTTTCTCGACGACTTGATTTCTGGATAAATAAAAATATACCGTACTGATTCTGGGATTTGTTTTAGATTTCTTATAACTATATTTTTAAAATCTGATATCACATTTAGGTTCAGGAAAATGTGCCTTGGGATTTCAAAAAAGTAAGGTTCAAGCTTGTTGATTTTCATTTTTTTGAATGGCCACGCGCCAGGTATATATTTTATTAACTACAATCATATTTATCGCGTATTGTACAGATTAAAGATAAAAAAAAGTTATGAAAAGAAGTGATTCAAATTTCTATTA
>NW_027106933.1:3841-4676 GCF_000696795.3 Halyomorpha halys
ATGGAAAGTAGAGATTACTGTATTTTGACGTTATAAATTTGAACTTTTCCGGAGAGGAATGTGGTGGTATAGTGCGTAAGAAGTCGTACACAAATATATTACGCTAGTACAGATTCCTTATAGTACAAGAGCCGGGAAAAAAAAAGACAGTTTTCTCACCCCAATTTTTTATTACTTTATTGAAAACTTCGTATAAATACTAGTCAAAACTGATGAGTCTGTCAAGTATAGGTAGGGAATATAAAAAATTGTGGCTGTTTCAAAACCCTAAAAGAACATTAATTTTTCATTCGGAGCTCGATATCTTAAAAACTCCAACAACAGTAGAAAATCTAAAAGAACATTATGTAAAGAAGAGTAAATTTGCTGAAATATGAGTCATAACAGAGCTATTTACACCCAATAGTTCTCGAGATATAGCTTTTTAAAAAGCAATATTTCATAAAAAATGTACTGAAATATCTGTAGTTAGTGAATTTATTTTAAAAAATCTATATCTCAATGACCATTCGACGTACAAATGTCTATCAGCACTCTAATTAAAGCTAAATAATTGTACTATAAAGTAGCTTATGACCTTTACCTTCTTAGGAATAGTAGTTTTAATGATATTTGCTAAAATAAATTGATTTATATGATCGGACATTAAGTTTGATTTATGAAAAACATTATTTCAGAAACCATTAGACGTACAGATGCCTGCCAGCATTTAAATTAATGGTAGTTAAATTTACTACAAAATGTTTATGACGTTTATCTTTTTAGAAGTAGCAGTTTTTATGATATTTGACAAAATAAACTAAAAAAATGTTAATTTCTAGTTGTTCGGACAATA
>NW_027106933.1:7768-8118 GCF_000696795.3 Halyomorpha halys
AATATTTTCACATAAAAGTATATTTTAATATTCAATAAATTTGTATTCAATTTAAGAAGAGATTTTTCACATTGCGGTCAGGAAAAACTATTATTAAAAACTAGTGCAACTGTTTATTAAGAGCCGAAATTTCCTTACTGCACCTCGGAAAATCATGATTCGTCAATGATATATTTTGAATATTATATAACCACATATGTAGCATATATTTTTATTGTATATATAATTAAATTTAAAAAAAATATAAGGCTATATATTATTCTAATATCGACAGGAGTATTCGGAATTATCAGTAATACCTTCGCCTTAAGGGAAGAGCTCCTTAAATGAAACATCTGTTTAGAGCAGTT
>NW_027106933.1:8168-8684 GCF_000696795.3 Halyomorpha halys
CCAAGAATGCAACAGGATAAGTTGGAAGTCTAAATTCGTTTAGTAAAATATTAGCGGATGGAGTTGGAGTTCAACAACGATTGGAGTAATGAATCACTGGGTTCAATTTTAAGTGTAATTTTGTGGATTGGCTTGTAGAAAGTGTTCCTAGGAGGTAGCTATGAAGCTTTCTAGAGGGATCGTTATTAAATTTCTAATCCATATTATTTTTATATGAAAAATAAAATTATCCATGTCTTATAATTTACTAAGGGTGTAATGTTTTTCTTTTATAATATAAGGCTATTGTATATATTATTTTATCATTATGTTATTTTATTTATTTATTTTTCATACAGATAGTCTGATTATGTTCACTTGTCTATTCTTTTGTTTGCATATATTTTAAGAGTTTCTTTATTATTTTTTTTTTTACTTATTTTTTTATTTTAGTATGTATGAGATCATTCATCAATATTACCTATTGCCCACAACTGTGTGGCAGATTGTAATATCTATCAATAAATAAATCTATCA
>NW_027106934.1:0-454 GCF_000696795.3 Halyomorpha halys
TTATCACGTAGGATTTCTAGGACATACTGTAGACGTTCCTGGATTGCACTGCAATAGCATATAGAAGCTGTTTTAAATTCAATTTTACCCTCTACTCTTGAACAAATGCAAATATTTTGTTTACCTATACCCTGGTTTCATTCCAAATTTATCTCCTCACTGCTCAGGGCAATGCTTGCTGATTTAGGCCCTATGAGCCAAAAGTTGTTCTAACCCTCGCCACAGATGCTAGCCCGGTAGGATTATCTGATATTATGCCTCATGGCTCAGAGGACCCTAAAGCTCTTTACCATTTCCATTCAATTCAATTTCAAAATGTACGACTCTAACTTTGTTCACAATCACTCCTGATACCTGATAATTTGTTCGTTAAATTTAATTTGTTCACTTTAATTAGATCACGTATAGGGTGTTTTTTTAAGCCCGATAGAACTTGAAATTGTAAAAAATAACA
>NW_027106934.1:2279-3167 GCF_000696795.3 Halyomorpha halys
AACAGCCGCGGTGCCCATATGCCCGAAATCATTTTCAAATGTTAATGTCACGTATTGATCTTTCGAATAAAAAAAAATTTTTGATTACAATTTAATTTTTTGTGTTATTTTTTACAATTTCAAGTTCTATCGGGCTTAAAAAAAGACCCTATATTTACAGAATTTTTAATTTTAAATTATTGGAAATTTCTCTAATAAATTTAACTTTTCTCCAGAATGTGTTGGGTGTTGTTCAGCGATCACATCGTGGTTTACCTCTAGACTAAGTTTTCTTGCAGCTTCCGTGAGATAGAGAAATGCCTCTTCGACTGGCCTTTTTAGCGTCCAATTATATCGATGTCGTCGGCGTATGCTAGGAGCTGCACGATAATATTTATAATAGTCCGTCTAAATCCCGGAAACTCTTATAGGCCTCTCTACAGCCAGACTACGTACGATATACGCAAAATAATATTTTTAGGGGCAATAATACGCAAGTTAATTTATTTAGAGGAAAATTTATCTTTATTATACATATGACCTATAAGCTAAGTTCTGATCGCATTTCAATCAATATCTGATGTACGAGTTCGGTTAAAATTGCAGTTTTACTCTTTTATAGCCGACGTATTAACCGCTGATATATTGGAATAAGAGGACTTTAGTAATAAACATAAATAATTTTTTTTTAGATTAACATTTCCTTAAGGCCAAAAAATGAAGATGCGGGTCGAAGGAAGTGTAGGAAAAGTCATCCTCATGATCACTGAGCCGCTCCGAACAGGAAGTGAGTCTGTATTATGTCCTGTGGCTGTGCTTGTCACATTTCGTCTGTATTATGTGCTCTGCTTGTCACATTTCGTCTGTATTATGTGCTCTGCTTGTCACATTTCGTCTGTATTATGTGCT
>NW_027106934.1:3417-10573 GCF_000696795.3 Halyomorpha halys
TTATGTGCTCTGCTTGTCACATTTCGTCTGTATTATGTGCTCTGCTTGTCACATTTCGTCTGTATTATGTGCTCTGCTTGTCACATTTCGTCTGTTTCATTTCCAAATGTTTTTAAGAGCAGAGCATTACATTTGATACAAGTATAAGTCCCACTACTGTTTTATATTATATTTGTATAGTGAAATAAATACGCGTAAAAGAAATTCTATTCACCTGGTGTATATAGATGTTAGATATCGATATTTAGACACCAGACTCCAGATCAGACAAACACATCACATATCACAGACTGACTTCCTGTTCGGAGGGGTTCAAAGCGGCTGAGTGCTCATGCCATTTGGTCGGTTTGCTCAAGTGAATACGCGGTGGAACGGTTAGCCTGATTCATTCCTCCATCACCAGTTCCACCAGTCTCGGAGCCAAAGCAACACGCTGCCCCAGGAGAGATAAGGCCTTAAATTATGTCTATTGTGTATGTACAGTGGATAATTTTAGATATCAATAAACATGCGCGAATATTTGTTATGCTTGTATTAAGAATCGATATTGTACAGATAGAGGTAGGTGTGAGTGTTATTGTTATTAATATGATTTAAGTGCTTTATTTCTCTGTTCTATACAGACATAATTGACTTTAAAATGCTATACAGAGTGTTTCAGGGTTAAGTGGCCAAACTGAAAATATGCACTGAGGACCTCAAAACAAGAAAACAATTTCCTCTGAAGGTATGTCCACAAACGCTTTGCTTAGGAGATATTCAGACCTAAAGATTTTCATTGTTATGAATTATATATGTTATATGAACTAAATAAAACCTATTTGTAAATAAATAAAACCTAGCGAAATATTGTGGCCCTAGACACTCTAATTATTCAGAAGAAAATAGTGAATATTGAAGATATTAGTTGCTCAATACAGGTGGACTGGAGTAGGGATTTGTTTGCCCGAGCGCTTTATCCGTAAGTGGCTCTGTAAACAAACCACCTGTTACCGTGTTATTATTATTATTGTTTACGTCTTCTAGTCCTTTAAACTTCAGTCATTTTATTTTTAATTATCAAATTGGTGATTTGTAAAAGCTGCAATAAATCAATTGCGAGAGAAGATAAATCGAAAATTTCATGTATCAACTATGAAAATATATATCATATTAAATGCATCAAAGTTGAAAGCCAGACCCAGATATTATTAAAAAATTGGAATGTGAATTAGGGTCCAGCACCTTAAAAGGCAATGAACTCAGCTCAATGATTCATGTCTTAAAGGATCTAATCGAAGAGGTTAAAGAAATGAAGGCTAAGCTTCAGGGCATTGAAGAGCTGAAAGACTCTCTTCAAAAGCAGGCGGAGCCATCCTTTGAAAACATGGAAAGGCTACAGAAAATTGAAGTCTTCCTGGAGCAGCAGAGAAATATCGTGGAGGA
This sequence comes from Halyomorpha halys, assembly GCF_000696795.3. Classification (NCBI taxonomy): domain Eukaryota; kingdom Metazoa; phylum Arthropoda; class Insecta; order Hemiptera; family Pentatomidae; genus Halyomorpha; species Halyomorpha halys. The sequence goes on from NW_027106934.1 coordinate 4,843, forward strand.
ATTATCCGTCGAAAAGAAAAACCTCAAAGTTACATTATCGGACCTAGAGGGTAGACTTAATCAGGCGGAGCAAAATAACCTAAAAACACTTTAGGAATTATAGGGATCACGGAGAAGCAAGGAGAGACCGTAATCGGAACGATTCTCAGTATTGGTCCAGTCTTGGTCGTGAAACTGTGTCTGGACCACGCGGTACGGCTCAAATCTAAACAGGAAGGAGGCCCGGGCTCTATTATAGTGAGATTCGTCCGTCAAACACTGAGAGATGAGCTGGTGCGGCGAAGAAGAGCTAAGAGGGATTTCTCCACTCGCCACTAAGGCTGGGATGAAAACGTCGCGCACCGGGTATATTTGAGCGAAGCAATGACGCCCGCCAACAAGCACCTCTACAGGTTAGCCAGGCAGAAGCAGAAAGTGGCGAAAATAAAGTACGTCTGGTTCAGTGGAGGTAGGGTCAGGCAGTGTGATGGCTACCCAGCGGTCACCATAAGCAAGACCAGCGACTTAGGTCTTGCTACCCATGAACATTACATGAACCCAGCTTTTGTGGGTCCTCTTATCTCTTCAGCCTCAAAGGCTCATATCAATTATCTTCAATCGTTACCACAAATTAATCCTTCCTCGTCAATGATAACCAAGCTTCATAGTCCTCATTCTATCAATAAAAGAATTCTCAATAATCATCGCTTTAGTTTAGGTACAGTTAAGGATCATTTAAGCTAACCAGTAATTCTGAAGAGCTTCCTAAAAACTCTGACTTTGCAAACACATTTCTCTGTTCCAAATCTACTTGTCATTCTAATTCACTGTGTTGTTGTAGGAAATTTACAAATTCCTCAGTTGCACAACACAAAAAACATTCTGTGCTTCCAGCTGTACCAGAGCCACTTATTTCCAGAGACATTTCCCCGAAAAAGGCTTTTTCTCAGGGTGTATGTAAGCTGAAGATTACCTCAGATGGGTCCCCTTTAAACAGACAAAATTCCACTTGGGCTTTTGAGCTTCATACTTCAGGGTCTCTATGCAGTCCTCTTGAACCTATTGGGCTCCAAGAGCCTGATTCGCTGACGTTAGATCGCCCAGCTAGATCTGACCCTAATAAATCTAACGACATTTCGTTAGAAAATATTTTCGTCCAAGACAAAACTCCAGGATCAAAACGCCCAGCTGCGTCAGATCCTAGATACGCTAGCGACATTTCGTTGGCGAATAATTTTCTTCCATTTTTCTTACAATCGCGGCGCACCTCCAAGAGGTCCCCAAATATGGCCAACCTGAACCTACCCGCCTACCTCAGCCTGAAAGCACAAGATCTACTCCGTTAGTCATCAATAAGACCAACGAAATTTTTTTGAATGTTACTCTTATAGAAAATGACTCGCAGAGGTTACCTACCCCCTTCTATAAGGTCTCCTGGTAGTTTTCTTGATCCCAACAAGCTCCATGAGCATAATCCTTTGAGATCAGAATGTCCAGCTACATCGGATTCTAATAAAGCTAATGACATTTCGTTAGAACTTACATCTCCAAGAAATGGCTCATTACGACTCACTCAGTCATCAACAATCTCTCCGCATTGTCGTTTCTGAGTCCAAAACTCAGAGATCTACGTGCCCAGATGCATCACATGCACACTACACCAACGACATGGCGTCAGGACTTCTTCATCCACGAGATGACACATGGCCGCATCTTACCTCCAAGAGGTACTCAATAAATTACCACCTACCTCCTGTGAGCTACGTAACTCTCGAAGAAGCCCTACAATTGAAAAAGGAACACATATATTTCCTTCGGTTAGATGGTGAACACACTGCTCATTAGCAATTGCAACCGCCTCCAACTCATTCATCATAACCAGGGGAACATAGGAAGCCGATTATTTTTCCTAAGTGGTTATGCAATGTTATGCATCAGAATAAATTTCCTCCTATAATCTTCTTCTTACTGTATTCTGACAATGTTTATTTGTTTTCTGTCATCTATTGTTGTCTCAGATGCTCCAAAACATCACTATACACCATGTATCTTGTAATGTTAATACACCTTCTGTCCTTGACAGACCTGCTGCCACTACTGTTGGAGATTACCAACTTGTTCAACATGAAGTGCTTTATTCTAGTACAACAGCAATATGTTGCAGTTTCAATGATCGAACCATGTAGTGTTCCCTGGGCTAGTAATATGCAATTGGCCTTCTTGGCAAGGAATAACTGCTCAGCCAGGAGATGAAATACGTATTAGTCTGCAACATCAAGATTTATATACTCTACCTAGTCAAAGTCTGTTATACGTTGAAGGAAGATTTCTAAAGCAGGGTGCTTCAGCAGTTCCCAAAATTAACTAACAATATGTTTGCATTCTTGTTCGATGAAATACGATACGAACTGAGTGGAGTTGAAATTGATCGCGTGGAAATTCCTGGAATTACTTCAACATTGAAAAATTTGGTTTCGCTCAAGGGAGGTTCCCAGTTTTTAGATAATTGGGGATGGTGCTATCCACAAAATGATACGCTAAATGTAACATCAGCTGAGGGGTGCTTCAACCTAGTGTCCCTTTGTCATCTTTGCTTGGATTCTGTGAAGATTATCAGAAGATTGTAATGAACGTGAAGCAAGAACTAGTGTTTGTTAGAAGCAGGCATGATGAAAACTGCTACATAACCAACCGACCAGCATCATCAGGAACTGAACCGGTAGAAAAAAGTAAAATAGAACTAGAGAAGCTATGCTGGAAGCTGCCTTATATTACAGTAAACGAACATCAGAGACTGGCCTTGATGCGACATCTTAAATCAGAAAAGATATTTTCAATGGGTTTTAGAACCTGGGAACTTTACGATTATCCTTTACTGCCAGCAAGTCAGAGACAAATCTGGCCAATTAAAACTTCAAGTCAGCTAGAAAAACCACGTTATATCATATTGACATTCCAAACTGAAAGATTAAATAATCATGAAAAAGATGCAAGCAACTTTGATCATTGCAATATTTCTAATGTAAAACTGTATTTAAATTGTAAGGCATATCCATATGATGATTTGAATATTGACATCCCATCCAATCGGTTTGCCATGCTCTACAACATGTACGCTTCGTTTCAAAATTCTTATTATGGCGGACAAACGCAACCTTTGTCTTCTTTACAAAACTTTAAAGAAAAAACACCTTTGATTGTAATAGATTGCTCGAAACAATCTGAATCCATAAAAAGTGGACCTGTAGATGTAAGATTAGAATTTGAATCGAAGTTTGCATTTCCATCGAATACGACGGCATTTTGTTTAATTATACATGATAGGGTCGTGGAATATAATCCTCTAATTGGCACGGTGCGTCGAATGGTATAAAATAAGATGAAATCTTTGCTCATTGTTCAGTATGACTTCTGCAAGCGCAGCGATCGCAGACTTCCAGTGTTTTGTCGATTGTCAGGGAGGTTATATTATTAAAGAGTTTTCTCTTCTTGACCAAAGATTCAAATCGTCAAGACATTGGATTTTCAAACCACCGAAGCAATGTACGCAAACTGATAACAGTAGGAGAACAAATTATTGGCTAGAAAATTACTATCATAATTTAAAATGGGAATATGGAGAAGTTGAATATGAAAATATGGGAGACATTTTCAAATTTATTGATTGTAAATATGAATTTGTTTTCGTTAAGGGTAGAGGTAAGAAAATGTTTTTTTTCACAACAGTTGCACACGTGTTCTGTAGTGAACTTGGAAGACTTTGGCTGTCCAAAAATTGATTCACTCATTTTAGATGAGCGAAGAAGCCATTGCATCGTGCATAATTATGCTAAAGAGAAATGTACGCAGTACCGAACAGAAGCTTTAGCAGGATGGATAAATAATAATTGGTTTTGAAAAGTATTCACCAAGAATGGATGTTATGAATGGAGGTCTCTGGCGTGGTATTATACCCCGTAAACTTGACTGTATGAATGAATGAGTGGTGAATTATAGCACATTTCTCAACTACAACTGCATCTTTAAGAAACGTTTTCTTATTTTTTGCCTAAATCGAAAATAGGTTTAGCTTATCGGTTTCAGAACATTTATTATTATTATTCACTCTTACGATTTAAATATTTGTCCCACTATACCGACCATTTTACAAACATTTTTTATTTTTATAGATATAATTTAACTTGAATAAATTTAGAAGATTCTTTTTATTTCATCATGCATATGGATATGTTACGTTTTGTTATTAAAAATTGTTTGCATTTCTGTATGTATTACTTTTTAAGAATATATTTTATGTTTGTATAGATTCAGATTTTGACTGTAAGCTTGTTTTTTATTAAATGCTTATATGTACTCATTTGAAGATTAAATTTTTATTTGCATAAATTCAGATTTTCATTTGATTTATTTGTATTGTATACATTAAAAATAATTACATTTATTTCTTATATTTATCAATTTGAAGATTATATTTTTATTCCTTCCAACACGCTGTAAGATGGCTGAAGATATCGACGTATGTAAATGTATGTTTCATATTAAAATAAAATATATTCTTTTCTTTTGTAATGTGTTGTATTTTTTTTATATGTTACCAGTGTTTGAAACATACTATACCTTTAAATTTCATGAAGATATTAAAAAATAAATATCCTATTTTATGCTTTAGTTAAAAAAAAAAAAATAACACGACCATTCGTACATTTGACAATTCTATTAACTGATAATAATGACGTCACTTATCCTACTACTATATGTAATTTATTAGTGGTTCAAAGTTTCTTCACTTCGACAAAAAGATTTAACTGATAAAGATGACAATCGAGACCAATATCGGTGTTTATGGTTTAGGTATTGCCTGTTCAAAATGCAATCCTTAGGGAATTAAATGATGCTCTGTTGATATCCGCTGAGGAAACTAAGTCCTGAGTGGATGTTCTCGTGGAGGTAGATCGACGTACGCCCGGCCGCCTTGTCCTCTTGGAAGTAGTCCGCCCGCCGTGGTTATAAACATTAAGCTGGTGAAGATGTCCGGAATCCTGGCAACTACGAGTGTGTAGTGAGGAGATAATGGAGACGATATGTGTGTGCACACTGACTCAAAGAAGTCGTCTGTCTATTTTTCAGTATAAAAAACAACAGAAAGTAGTTGTTTTGTTTTTTGACTTAATAAAAATCATATGTTCCAATAATCGATTTGTGGACCATATGTTGGCCGCAACACATAATAATAACGATGTAAAATATCAAAAAAAAAATAAAAGAAATTATCAAAATAAAGTATCGAAAAAACATTTTTTTAGCTTTTTATAAAGTGTTTTAATTTTCTTTCATAAAATTTCGTTATTTCTATAAGCAAAATATCTAAATTTCGTAGCAAATTATCGATATCGATATTATCAACAATGGTAAATACCGAAATGGATATGAAATTATCAAAATGAAATATCGAAATACCTTATTTTAGCTTTTCATAAAATGTTTTATTTATTTTTGATAAAATATCGATATTTCTATTAAACAAAATATTGAAATATGGTTTCTAATCTCCGATATTTATATTAATAACAATGTCGAATATCGAAAGGAATATGAATTAATCAAAATAGAATATCGAAATACTAATTTTATATTTTTGTAGGCGAATTACTTATATTTCTATAAAATAATATCTTACTATCGTTAGTAAATTTCCATATAGATATTATTAAAGTTACGGACTGTCAGCTGACAGGTCCATATCAGCTGATCG
>NW_027106934.1:12718-13189 GCF_000696795.3 Halyomorpha halys
TTATAATTATAAGAGAAAAATGTCAATGGATTGCCCGTGATCTTTTGGAAAAATATTTCTAAACGGTACTTTTAGGAGACATCTTAATTATTGAGGAAAAAATCAAGTACACAGAAAATTAAGTAGTCGCTCTCGTTTAAACTGTTTTCCAACCCTCATGAAAAACTTGACCCCCAACCATGGTTAGAATAGGTTGGTCACTTGTAGATAACAAGGCAAACATCACCTTCGACGTGGATTGCCTTAAAAAAAACCCATGGAAGGTTCTGGAATGATAACAACATTTGTTGCAGAATCGCTCTGATTGGTTCATTGGTACACCTTTGTCCCACTGTTGGAGTGAATGTAGGAGGTACTTCCTTCTCCCACCACATTGTAGATAGGAATCCATTATTTTTTTTTTATTGTTACTTATGAAATTGTAAAATTGAGCCATAGCTTAAACCAAATTATAACAGAGCTTAGCTTATA
>NW_027106934.1:13239-13730 GCF_000696795.3 Halyomorpha halys
ATTATTATCATCATTATTCTCATTTATTCATTATTATTATCATTATCCCCATTTATTCATTATTATTACCATTTATTCATTATTTAAAATTATTCATTCATTATTATTATCATAATTTCTATTTATTCATTATTATTATGGCGCATTCCCTCTGCGCAGTCCTGTTCTTCTCTTGTAAATTCCCTCTCTGTATTATTCTCCCACTTCTCTTTTAGGACGTTACCTTATTTTTAAATAAAACTGTGAGCTATACTTATGTAAAATTATTAATGAACAATAAGAGAGCTATTTTATTTAAAAAAAAGGTATTCCGATATATTAATTTGATGATTTCATATTCATTTCGTTATTCAACATTGTTGATAATATCGATTTAGCTGATTAGCAACGATTTTTTCAATTTTTTTTTACAGAAATATCGATATTTCGTTTTAAAAGATTAAGAAAATTTTATAAACAGCAGAAAAATAGTTTTTCGATATTTTAAATTG
>NW_027106934.1:15398-16973 GCF_000696795.3 Halyomorpha halys
ATTACAAATGTCTCCATATAGGAAAGACGTATTACAATTTTTGACCAGTTGCGTTCAAACTAATTGCATTGAATTGCTCAAGTTCCTATTTTAACATAGTTGATAATTAGTTCTTACAGAAAGAAGCGTAACTCATGGTATCATTTAAAACTCATAATAACAATTTTACTGATACATTTAATGCACCGAGGCTATCTATCTATTATAAATTGAAACAATCAAACTTTACATAATTTGTAATGTAAAATCACTCATAAAATACTAATTATATAAAGCAATTCAATCAACTCTTGGATACAGTTTTTGATTTTTGTCCGAGGTGGTCTATATATGGATAAAATAGTAATTTCCAGGTCAGAAATATTATTATTAGTGAAACTTATATTTGGATAAACTGTAACTCTTATAATTTACCATGAACCATGAATCATCTTCGACGTGGATTGCCTTAAAAAAAAACCTCATGGAAGGTTCTGGAATGATAACAACATTTGTTGAAGAATCGCTCTGATTGGTACATCTTCGTCCCACTGTTGGAGTGAATGTACGAAGTACTTCCTTCTCCCACCACATTGTTGATAGGAATCCGTTAATTGTTTTTTATTGTTACTCATGCAATTGAAAAATTGAGCCATAGCTTAAACCAAATTATAACAGAGCTTAGCTTATACCATTTGCTTCATACCCAGTATATTAACATCACCAGGATCTGTAGCGCTTGGCATTCAACCATTTTTGATAAAAAATACTACTTTAGATACTCAAAATTACTGTTTCAACTAAAATTCATTAGTAAATGAGGTTGCATGTTGATGATGTTGCATTTGAGTGATTTTTTTATAAAAGGCCCATTAATTGATCACATAATCCAATGGTTTCGTTTTGGTTGGAGTCTTTGTTTGGTCGCTAAGGCTCTGCTTTATATATTAATGTATTAACAATATTTGTTTTTATATGAATTAATCATACAAATTAAAACATGTTCAAGTGCTGGTATCTTGATCCTAATAAAAAAAATATTGCATTTTTAAAATTCATATAGTAAGAGGATAATTTCTGAACTTACAGTTTATGTTTTAAAAATCAATATTTTTTTTTAATTTTCAGCAGGAATTTCACAACTTCATAGCGGTAAATACGATTTTAATCCTGTACTATTACAATCGTATGTTGCGTGAACATGCGATGGATCAAAAAAGTATTGGCGCACACTTCTTGTTCTATAAATCTAAATAGGATTAAGATATTTTCCACAACTAATATGGAAAGTTTAGGGCTGCATGTCGTGGAATGGTACAGGTAACTTTATAGAGGGTATTGTGATTGCAAAAAAATATGTCAACAGTTTGTGGCATAATTTAAAAATGTCGTGCCAAACAACCTGAGAATAAAAGATACTTTTATTTTCCAAAACAATGATCCAAAGTAAACGGCAAACAAAACGAAAGAGTGGATGTTGTTAGTTGGATAATGTTGGATGTAGTTGAACATTAAACTAATGTTCCTAGGGCAACTTAAAATGCCGCCACAGTCTCCAGACATTAATGCTATAGAACATAAAATGTTAACTATAGG
>NW_027106934.1:27074-30616 GCF_000696795.3 Halyomorpha halys
TATAAAATTTTCTTAATCTTATAATACCAAATATCGACAATTCTATAAAAAAAAATATCGAATATTGTATCAATTAGAATATTGTTGGTAATTATCGATATCGATATAAATAACATTATCGAAGATCAAATGGATGTATTGAAACAATATATCGATCCTTTGATAATACAATATCGGAATACTTTTACTAACGTTAGGAATAAATAATTATAAAAATGTCAAATATCGAAATGAATGTGATGAATAATCAATATTAGATATCGAAATACTATTATTAAGCTTGAATATTTTCTTTAACAAAATATCGATATTTGGATTAAATAACAACGGAATATCTTTGCCATATTATATTTTGGTACGAATATTTCCTCCCGAATATATGAATTATAGATAAATTACATTGGAGTGTATATTATCAATTATATTAAAGTGCGACGTTCTTTTTTTTTTTTTTTATTTAATTTAAAAACATTTGTTGCGCATTGAATGGTTGGGATATTGGATGCAACAAATAGAGAGCAATGGCATTTCGTAGCATCTGAATATAACCCGGCATATTGCAGCTCCCGCGGGCTCTTGCCTTCCGAGCTTTTAACTCATTCGTTATGGTGGAATGGACCCTCGTTTCTCGCATCACCAGGAACTAACTGGTCCACACCATGCTTAAGCTATCCCAAAGATCTTCCTGAGAGCAAAGAAAAACATAGATCTGCTCTGAGCACTACAATAGAATGCGATATCCTCCACTGGACAGAGAGGTTCAGTACTTATTCAAGATTAGTGAGAGTTATTGCTTATATGCTGCGCTTCGCAGACGCTACAAATCACAAACCTATATGAGAAGGTCAAAAAACAGACTAGCTGGAAGACATTATTGAAACTTGCTCAGAATCACTTCAAATCAGCTAATGGTCAAATAATTAACTCCAAAACATTACTACCACTTCAATCGTTCATTGACGGAGAGGGTTGTATCAGGGTGAGCGGTCACCTGTACCTTTCTCAAATATTGTATGATGCCAAGCATTCATACTTACTTCCGGGAGATTGTCATTTAACTAACATCCTTATCGATCATTACCATTATTTGCATCTTTCACCCACTGCACTCAAAACTATGCTGCAGGGTCGATATTGGATCATTGGAGCCAGAAGACTGATTCGTCAAAAGAGTCTTCAATTGCCTGGAATGCTACAAGACTATGCATTCGCCTAAAGATCCATTTATGGGCAATGTGCCGGCATGCCGCCTTGAAGAAGGACAAGTATTCGCCCATGTCGGGGTTGATTTTGCAGGACCGTTCCTCATCAGGGAATCTTTAAGGCGCAAGGCCCAAATTGGCTGATCACATCTTTATTTGTTCATATGCATGGTCACTAAGGCTGTTCATTTGGAACTAGTCTCAAAGTGTTCCACTGATGCCTTCCTCACGGCTTTTGAGCGATTTATATCGAGAAGAGGAAGTCCCTCTCACATGTACTCAGACTTCGTAGGCGCTGCCAATAGGTTGAGGGAGGTCATCTTGCACATGCATCCAAACGAGACCAAGGAGGATATTATACGACACGGTGTTTCTAAAGAAATAAAATGTTCTTTCAATCTTCTCTCTGCCTCGCATTTCGGTGGATTGTGGGAAGCCGATGCGAAATCTTGTAAGTCAATATTATTCAAGATTATTGGTGAATCTCCATTGACCTTTGAGGAACTCACAACGTTATTCTGTCGAATCTAGAGCATTCTAAACTCAAGAACTTTGGCTCCTCAACAGTCCGAACCTGATAACATTAATTGTCTTACTCCGGGACATTTTCTGATTGGAAGACCACTTACTGCGTTACCAGGACCTCTCATTCAAAATCAGCACTCTTAAACGTTGGAAACTCATTCAACAAAATGTTCAGCGTTTTTGGGCACGTTGGCGCATGGAATACCTCAACCAACTGCAACAAAGAAAAAAGTGGACCAAGAACATCAGCATTGGAGACTCAGACATCATCAAGGGGCTCCTTCATGAGTTTGGCTAACCCCCCCCCCCCGAAAACGTGGCCCTTGGCGAGAGTTATTCAAACGCACGCGGGCAAGGACGGCATTGTACGTGTTGTTACACTCAGAACATCAACAGGAACATACACAAGGCCTGTGGTTAAGATAGTTCCTTAGACTCCAATTAATCGTTTAGTCTTAAAATTTGTGCACTCAACAAAATTTTGGTGGGCCGTATGTTGAAGCAACATTAAAAAAATTTGTAATTTCTTTTATATGTTTTATATAAATTTGATAATTAATATAGGAATGGATTTATTTTAATTATATACGACATTTTGTGCAATATTAAAATATGCAAGTGCTTATGTGCGTGCGCGATCTATTTTACGTAAACGGCCGCCTATCGCCGATTATAAATATTACAAATTCCATGAGCCTGGATTGTTTTTGAAACAGATCCCAAGCAAGGCTCTTTATCAGAACATAGTTTGCATTGAAAACCACACTTTTGTCATATTTTTTTTTGGTGTTAAAAATTCTGCACACAACCACATATCTCCGCATTCTCAGCTGGACGGAGGTCAGATGTAGACATTTCTATAACATATTGCCCAAGGCACATATTTCATTTTTTCTTATTATTTATTATAAATACTATATAAATGTTTCTGTTTTTTTATCTTTTTTTTAATATAAAGAAGTAATTTGTTTTATAATTTTTTATCTTGTTTATTTTTTTCTTTTATAATTTGTTGTAATTTCTTGTTCAATACATCTTAAAACATTATTGGTTTATTTACTTATTTATGTTGAATTTATTTTTCTTTCTTTTTTTTAAAATTAATTTTTGTCTACTTCTTTTTTATTATTTTGTTTGTATTAAATTAACATTCCAACCCAAAAATAATAATTTACCGGAGCATTCTGCCTGGCAAGAGGAAAGTTTTTCATTGGAGCTCCTCAGTTCAGTAACACTTACCATCTGATAAATCTCAGGGAACAAAAACAATCTTATCCACCTTTTAAAGGATGTGACCGTCTGTATCAATTTCAACGGTTAGCTTTCGGCTCGATGTATGAGCTTCCTTGTTTTCAACGGGTAATGGATGACATTTTTCCAAAGAAAAGACGTACGTCTCAATAACAGAATAATTTATCAGACGGGATAATAATTTATAATTTAAAAAGATTTATGGATACAGTTCAAAAATACGGGTTCACCATAAATGAGAAGAGTAAAGTCTCTCAAACGTCAGTTACACTTACTGCAGGAAGTATAGCGACACCACTACTGTCGGCTGATATACCACTTAAAGCTGCAAAAAACATTACGGGCTGACCTGGCGGTTAAGACTTGAGCTACAATCATCAGACAGACGTAAATTGATATATGTTTATTTCTTGTAAATACTTTAAATACACATGTAATATTTCTAAATGTACCATTTGAATCAATAAAGATTACAATAGAATCTTTTGATCCACTAGGAAGGAGGGAGAGAGAGAGGGTGAGAAGGAGAGGGAGAGGGTGAGAAGGAGAGGGAGAGGGAGAGGG
>NW_027106934.1:30666-31002 GCF_000696795.3 Halyomorpha halys
AATAACAATGTAAAATATCAATATTTCTATAAAAATTAATATCGTTGCTAATCATCGATATCAATATTAATAACAATGCAATATATTGAAAAGAACACGAATTTATCAATTTAAAATATAGAAAAACTATTTTTATGCTTTTTCACATTTTAAATATCGATATTAATAACAATGTAAAACGAATATCGATATTTCGAGGGAAAGATATCGAAATATTATAAACAATGTTAAATACCGAAATGAATATGAAATTATCAAAATAAAATATCGAAATTCCTTACTTTAGCTTTTCATAAATTTTATAGTTTTCTTTCATAAAATATCGATATTTCTATA
>NW_027106934.1:31323-34209 GCF_000696795.3 Halyomorpha halys
GAGAGAGAGAGAGAGAGAGAGAGAGAGAGAGAGAGAGAGAGAGAGAGAGAGAGAGAGAGAGAGAGATTATATTAAGCTAAGTTTGTCAAATGGCAAAAAAAAAATTAAAAGAGAATTTATGTTTTTATTACTTTCAAAATTCATTAACTGTCAAAAAAAGTACTTACAATGAACATAATTAAATTTTTATAAAATTCTATAAAACACAGCCAAAACAGTTTGATATTATCAAGTCAAATAACCTAATTTAATATTTACCATTTTTGAAATCATTACATGAAAATAGTAAATAGTAATATTATTATCAATATTCAAAACTTAAAAACAATATTTAACAATTCCAAATAAAACACAGATTGTTATTATCTTTAACATATATAATTAATATAAAAATAGGTTTTAAAAAAATATATCTTAAACTGTTACATAATTAATTAAAACTGAGATAAATTAAATTGTATAAAAATAAGATAAACACACTGATTATAATTGTTAAAATATCAATAGCTGTAAACAGAGCAAAATAAGAATATTTATTCATGCTTTTCATCTATTTTTAGTGGTACATAAAAAAAAGCAATAATTATAATAACAATTCATTATATTCTTATATCATTCTATAGTAATCTAGTTTAACTGTAAATGAATATAAAATAATCTGTTGCTATTTATATATAAATATACAATTTATAATGGGTATTATATACAGTAAATTAAATTAAAACAAAACATTTAATGTTTTAGGTAACATATATAATATAATATAATATAATATTAGTTAACATCCTCAAAATTTTAATAATTTACATATTTATGAACATTATTACATATATTTACACATTATTACCACATCATACAGACACTAACCAGACCGCATAAATAAATGGCAAATTTACATTTTCACATCTTGATGATTAATTATCATATTATGAAAATGGAAATGGGATGGGATGGACCATTCTGGCTAAAATTTTGAATGAAATGACTCATTTTTTCCATAATTGGGTTAATCTATACCACATGGTCGCTTGACCATTTTTTAAAAAAATATTTTATATTTTGATTCTTTCATGTATTTTTTTTCTCAGAGTATTTACAAATGGCAGTCATTTTTTTTTTATTAACCTGTCCAATTGCAGTAAATAGAAACATTTCTGGTTTTGACAATAGTTTAAAAACTATATAACTAAGAAGATAAAGCAAATACCATTTTAATGGTGAGGTATTTAGGTGATTTTTAATCTAAAAAACGTGTTCTTAACACATTTAATTTATTCTTACAACTAATATGATAAAAATTGACCTGAAGTATAACGCTACAATTGCGTTTACTGAAATTGTCCAGTATAAATGAAGAAAAATGGCTGGCATTAGTACAGGGTCTGTGAAAAAAACAACTTACGATTATATCTCAGATTGAATTAAAACAAAATCTAAAAACATTCACATTCTGATCATAGATTACATTCCAGTGAAAATGCTAGTCAGGAACAAACACATTCTATTGAAACAAAATCGCTTATATTTCCTTACCTATGATGGAAACAGTAACAAAAACCATTACACCTAGAACAGGCCATGAGGGTTTGACAGAAATGTTCTGATAAATATTTAATTTACAGTATTCAGCAAAAATTTCAAAACTATATTCTTTGAAAATTTAAATTGGGTTGTATCTAATTTTATTGAATTAATTTTTTTGACTGTAATACAAAAATTAATTCAGTAGAGTTCTAAATAAATTGTACAGAGACAAATAATTTTTTTAAAAATGTTTACACGTTATTTTTAAATTAATCTTAAATCATAGTAATATTATCTCCTTGTAAAAATTTCAAACAAAACAGATTGTGCATCAATAAACAAGTAAAAGATCCAAATCTTGAATCCAAAATTTGAAAGCTTAAGTCTAGAATAATTACAAGAAAAATCTAAATACTTCTTTGTAACAGAGAATAAAAGTGATTAATTTTAGAGTATAGGAACATATCTTGAAAAATTAATGCAGATGCCGGAACACCAGTTTCTACTGTGCAAGGTGAATGTATAGTTAATTGGTAACCAAAAGAAGAAAGCTTTGTTAAGCAATGGCATCCGCCAACCAATAATAATTTCATAAAGAAAGGAATGAATAATAGTTAAAAAATGAAAGAAAATTTTTTAAAATTCTATAAATGAAGAATTGGGAAAAAAAGTTGAACCTGATATGATTTGGAGAAAATTAAGATAACATGGATTTAAAATTACGGAAAGTAGAAAAAAACCTTTTATAAGTTTAAAAAATCAGAAAAAAAGTTGGTTCCCGATTTTATTGATAGAGTGATGAATAAGTTCAAATATATTAATATATGAAATTTATTTAAGGTAGAGATAAATTTATAATAAATTAACGGTAATTGTTTACCTCAGTTCCCCCAAAATGGCAGTTCATTTTTTCGAGATGAGAGTGTACTGGCAGTCCCGAGCGGAGTGGACTATTGACGAGGGTAGGTTACGAAATTAACGGACCTTCAAGAGGGAAAATTTCTAACCTTCTAAGCTAACCTTTAACAAAGGGAGAAAGGAGTAAATGTACAGGGATAGAAATTTTCCCTCTTATAACCCTTTTATAACATGTTCTAACTTGGTAGTTTGAGTCTATAGTCTGTACTGGAGTGTGCGAATGGAGTTTTGGTTCTTGAGGTTGGCATGTTAGCCAAAGCATAGAAGATTTTGTTTATAAATTAAAGTTGGTAAAATAATTTTGCCTTTAAATTTAACAAGGCAATTAATTTAATTAGGTAATTATTAACCTATATTTATTATTTTTAGAGGTGCAATTACTCTGGTGTTGTCAAATTTTTTTTTATAAATGTATATATAGTTGACCGTAAAAATTGATATATA
>NW_027106934.1:35129-45466 GCF_000696795.3 Halyomorpha halys
TATAAATTTTTTTTTAGTTTGTCCAATACAATTTTTGAAATTTAATTGATAACTAACATAAGTTTTATCTAGTACATTAATGTTATCTTTATTGTTGGGGTATAAATTTTGTAATACATTAATAGGTTTTTTCCTTATTTTAATTTTTTTTCATTAATTTCTTTTAAATGTGGCAATGGCATTTATTGTAACCTATCAATATGTGTAATACTATAGATCCATTGTTATCAAAAGTACTATTCAAAACATGTGTTATATATAGTATTGTCTTTATGTTGAATATTATCTCATGAAAATGTAGCAATCGGTTGTTTGTTATTATTAGTAGAAGGTGGTGGAATGACTTTTACAAGTCTGTATGATCATGGCCTTTATGTATGATCTGTATGATCTTGAAACCCTTTTAAAACCTGTTCTAACTTAATAGTTTGAGTCTATGAGTCTGTACTGAACTGTGCAAATGGAGTTTTTGTTCTTGAGGATGGCATGTTAGCCAAAACGTAGAACATTTTGTTTACAAATTAAAATTGGTGAACTAATTTTGCCTTTAAATTTCACTTATTTAAATGTATTAATATCTTATTAGGAACTTTAAGAGCTATTATGACAAAAAATGGATATGGGAATTATATTTAAAGTCTATAAAGATAATGAAAGAATCTAAACATTAAGCTATCCCCACATGGAATTGGCTAATATGTAATTGTCCCAAGATACTGGAAACTCCTTTCCATGGTCCAGTTTTGAATCCTGAAGATTTATGGACTCATGTCGATTCACAGCTGAGAAATCAAAATATAAGATCAGTAAAAGATTTTAAAACTAAATTGATAAAAGAAAACACCCTACACAGTGACATCAAAATTGACTTTATCAACGCCCAAGTGACTTGAAACGGAACTCAAAAATAAATGATTTTTGTAAAAAAATATTAATTTAAATATTTTGTCTAAATAAAAATGAAATAATTTAATTATAAATTTTACATGATATGATTATATATGAAAAATATTTCTGTATTCAATTTGAATTAAACACAATATTTATTAATTATGAGGTGTAGATGGTTGACCGTAGATTAATGATTGGAGAAGTTTAGGAATAGTAAATTTATTAATTAAGAGAAACAAAACCTATCCCTAGCTTATTCCCAAATAATTAATTTATTAAAGCACCTATAATTTATTTTATTTTATCTATCATTATCAATTTTTGATTTTATTTTTTATAAATTTTTTTTATTCTTATTAATTTTTATTCATAATTTTTTGACCTTTGGGTTCCATATTTTTACATATCACTGGTTTTATGTTTTTATTTTAAACTATAACTTGACTTCTATTTTTATCATTGGTATTTCATATCAACTGTTGTGTCATAATGGTCTTTCTTGACAGTTACGTTTCTAGCGAATCCTTTGTCTGTTCGTCGCCCTCTCAGGTGAGACTTTCTAAAAATCAAAAAATCAATCAGTTGTAGGCCTACCTTCTACGCCATAACGTGAGTCTCCTTTCTCCAATTCCAAATTTGTTTGTATACTATTCCTTTTCAATTTTATGTTTCTCTAAATGTTGTTGTTATCTCTTTTATTCTATAGCCCTGATGAAGACCTGAAACTCAGGTCGAAACGTCGGCATAAAATAAATAAATATGGTTTTGTTTTTTTATGTTGTTCTTTGCTGACCGCACCCCCCGACAAATTTCTCCAATCATTAATATTTATTAATTGTTGAGCAAATGTTTTATACCTTAAAATATGTAATTATATTAGAAAAAATGTATTAATTTTCAATTAGTCTATGTATAAAAAAGTTTGCTTGTTACAGTATAACTTTTTATATGCCCTTCCAGCCTAATTACTTTTTTATTTAAGACAGATGGGTTTAGTATGTATGGTAAATGGGTACAAAGAATTCTATTTAATTGTGGTAACAACCACTACTTTAGCTCTTAAAAATATCTAACACATTTACATAAACAGTATATTATTATATTATAATTGAAAGATAAAATTTCTTAGATAGTTATTTTAAATTTAAATAT
Source organism: Halyomorpha halys (assembly GCF_000696795.3). Taxonomy (NCBI): domain Eukaryota; kingdom Metazoa; phylum Arthropoda; class Insecta; order Hemiptera; family Pentatomidae; genus Halyomorpha; species Halyomorpha halys. The sequence continues at coordinate 37,173 of NW_027106934.1, forward strand.
TAAATATTTTATTTATTATACCAATTAATCTGATACTCCAGAGTCATGAGAATGCTTAAAATATTTTTTTTTTTTTCAAAATAAACCATAACTAAAAAAGGTAAATATATATCATTCAATAATAACCAACAAAAACAACTTTAAAATGTAACAAATAACTAACTAAGAGTTTAATTGAACAAATACATAAATCCACTTATAAGTAGGTATATTGGAAGATCATTGATTGACCGTGTACAATTAATAGAAGGAGGATGGTCTAGGTGTGGTCACAAACCACCTCAAATAGTATAAAAAACTATTTATTAAGAGTCAAAATTTTGCCCCACTTTGCAGGGTTTTTGCTCAAGGAAAGCTCTGCAAAGTGGAGTGAAACATTGGATCTAAATAAATAGTTTTTTTGTACCATTTGAGTTGCTGTTTGACCCCACCCAGACCATCTTTTTTTTCCAGACCAGGTGAATACTGATACGTAAATGAATTTCAATTAATTAATCAAACTGAAGTAGAACACTAAAATCTCTTATGAAGTCAGTCCACTTCAAATCTCAGTATTTTATTTTTGTAATCTAATTAATCTTAAACGTTTTATTAAAAGTAAAATTTTTTTTCTTGAAAACTTTGGATTATATAAGAAATGTTAAATTATAACATTAATAAATTTAAAGACTTAATAAAAATTGCTTAGAAATATTTTTTATCACAATACTTCATGAATATTATATTTTCTGAACATAAAATATACATTATTAAAATACAAAATTATTATTTCTAATAAATTACTTCTTGTTTATACATACACATATATGCACGCACACACAGTTAAAATTTTTTTTTTTAGATTTTAAATAATTTACAAAATTTTAATTTTACAAAGTTAGCAACAAATAATTTACAAACATAATACAATTTCATGAAATTGGACTTATGGAATCTTATGACTTTTTTTTGCAATAATTAAATCATTAATTTTAATGAAACAGCTAAATAAATCTGGACACCTATCTTAAAAACATAATTTTTAAAGATTGAATTAGCTTATATGCACATTGTAAATTACAATCATATAGTCTATCACTTAGATTTCATCGCTTGTTGAAAAATACTTCATTACACTTATCCAAATTATCACATGATTTTGACTTACTCGATCTGAAAAATAAAATAATATTGAAGTTAGTTAAAAAGACTACTTAAACATTTATGATAATTATAAACAACTAATATAAATCAATTTAAAAAAAAAAGTTGATGCTAGATTGAAAATTTATGTTGAAAAATGCTCAAACCATTTACAACTAAGTAAGAAAAAAACATTTGGGGATACCTTTTTTTTACTCTAGATTGGTACTATTGACGGATTCTAGGACTGTAAAAAACTAGAACAGAACGTGACTGTTTTGATTCAGCAAAGCACAAGGTTTTTTTTGTCTTTTCCCAAAGCAAGACCGTGGTCCAAAATACCAAATGATAACTTACTAAAATTTCTTTACGCTGTATAAATGGTGTACAGACTAAAACTACGGCTAAATTATCATCACAATAAAAGAAAGATTATATAAATAACTTCCTTTACAATTACAATAAATATATGTGTTTATTGAGAGCAATGTATTTAAGGAGTGGGAAATTATAGAACATAGAAATAGCTATCAAATATTTCAGGAATATGATAGCATCGATACAGTCAGCTGTATAACTCACATCAGCTGATCCATTTGATCAGCTGATTCTTTTTTTTTTTTTTTTTTAATAATTTATTTATTGATATTTACAACTGTATACACATATATACAACAAGTAAATTTGCTGTAGGTGACATAGTGACATGATAAAAACATGTGGAGAATCTACCCATTGATAGAACTCCAAAAACATTTCTAGAGGAGAAGATCTCGAGGCCATCTTCTTTTCAGACGCCTAGGAGGATTATTAGGTAATGAAGGAGAAGCCAGGTTAGAAACAAGTGGATTTGGGTGGTTGAGAAGTTTATTATGGAAGGAACGGTATCTGGTTCTGGCCAAATCGGCAACATATGGAATATTGAGGTCCTGATGGATGACTTGATTTGTGACAAAGTAAGGAGCATTAAGGATTTTACGAAGGATTTTGGACTGTAAGGATTGGATTCTGGAGGAATTTGATGGTTTAGTGGAGCCCCAAAGCTCAACTCCGTATATCCAGATAGGCCTTATAATAGTCATGTAGATCAGTCTTTTGTAATGGATTGGCAATTTAGACCGTTTGTCTAGTAAATGTTGCAATAGTCGGAATCTACGAGCAGTTTCTTGTCTTTTTAGTCTTGTATGAGGATTCCATGTCAGTCGTTTGTCGAGATGTAGTCCTAAGTAACGGATCTGTTCGACAGGAATAAGTGGGGAATTATTAAAGGATATTGTAGGGGAAGAGGTCATGGGTTTACGTCGAAGGGTAAATGTGATTTGGTGGGATTTATTGGAATTTATTTTAATCCTCCAGTTTTGGCACCATTCTTCAAGAGTGTTGATGTGGGATTGGAGGGTTTGGGATACAATGTAAGGATCATTGTTCACTGACAATAGACATGTGTCATCGGCATACGTGGTGAGGATTGTGTTAGGATGGGTTGGAATGTCAGCTGTGAAAACTGTATATAGGATAGGACCAAGGATACTACCCTGAGGTACACCAGCAGACTGACGGAATAGGGATGAATAAGCGCCGTTGATCAGCTGATTCAAATGTATATATAGACGAGCTGAAATCAATAAAGGACATGCACTACTAATTCACATTTTATTTCTGTTTTTTTAGAGGGTTCGGAAAAAAAAAATAAAGAACAGTTTAACACGAGGAGGCCCTTCACCTCCGGACTTAAAATAGCTCCTTTGAATAGATAGCTCATATATGATATTAAACATAACAGGTAACCTTAAAATACCAAAGGTAGTAAAAGGTAAGGCACAACACGAATTACTTTCACTTTTTTCACAGTAATGCACTTATTAATTCATTTTTATTTCTGTTTTAGAGGGTTCGGAAAAAAAAAATAAAATAAAGGACAGTTGCGTAGGCACATCATGGGCTGAAAGCCTATGGCAATCCACTATTCCGAGAGATCGCCCCTCCACCAAGACCTGGGAGATGGGAAAGCACGGTTCCCCCCTGGTCGATTTGAATTCGGGCTGGCCGGGTTGGATTTATTTTTACAGAATAAATCTTAATTTTCCCAGCATGGATAAAAGAGTTTATTCATTATAGTTTATTCAATACACAGAAACGTAAGTAGTCGCTCTCGTTTGAACTGTTTTTAAACCCTCATGAAAAACTTGACCCCCAACCATGGTTAGAATAGGTTGGTCACCTGTAGATAACTAGGCAAACATCACCTTCGACGTGGATTGCCTTAAAAAAAAAAAACCTCATGGAAGGTTCTGTCATGATAACATTTGTTGAAGAAGCACTCTGATTGGTACATTGGTTGTGGGTTACCCTTTTAATTTATCTTTGTTCCACTGTTGGCGTGAAGGTAGTACTTCCTTCTCCCCCCACATTGTTGATAGGAATCCGTTAATTTTTTTTTTTAATTGTTACTCATGGAATTGAAAAATTGAGCCATACTTGTTAAAAAACCATTGGCTTCAATAAAGCGATTTTCAGGACATCGTTGGATGCAACATTGACATCGATGTTTTCAAAGCATGTCAATGTCGCATCCTATGCCGTACCCCCCTGAGAATAGGACAGTACAAAGATAATGAACCTCAGAAAACTGGAAAGACTTTAAAGACTAAATGGAATTAAGATCAGCAGAACCTTCCATTTCATTCAATGTAAAAACTTCATCATTCATCATGACTCTTTTAAAAAATAAATTAACCACGATTCACCACTTAACAGGGTGGGAAGTAAATAACCTAGAAGATTGATTGAAAGAACTTCACTTGGATGATATAAAGTTATGGGTTTAATAAACAAAATACTTATTTTATGACTGATTTTACATTACATATTATATGGTATTTATGTTTAGTTTGATTGTTTTAATTTGCAATAGATAGCCTCGGTGCAATAAATGTATCAGTAAAATTGTTATTATGAGTCTTAATTGATACCGCGAGTTACGCTTCTTTCTGTAAGAACTAATTATCAACTATGTTAAAATAGGAACTTGAGCAATTCAATGCCATTAGTTTGAACGCAACTGGTCATAAATTGTATTACGTTTTTTCTATATGGAGACATTTGTAATTAGTCAGCTGTATTCGGCTTATATTTGTGAAATGGTTTTGAGAACAAGTTTAGAGAATAAATCTTTATTTACTCGTAAATAAAAGTTTCAAACCATTAGAGTATGCTTATATGTTGGAATAAGAAATATATTAGCTTATACAGTGATATTCAGAGAAAATCATAGTTATCTAAACGTATGACACTTCAGACTTTTAATGACACTTACATGATAATAATAATCTTTATTTATTCTGGGATTGATCCCTTTAGAATAATTTACAGGCGTCAAAATTAGCCTTAGAGTAAATTACAAAAAAATAGAGATGAAATTACAAGATGTCATAAAATAAAATAATACAATGAATTTAAAAAGATACAAATAAAGAACAATAATTAACAGAATATATAAAATAATGATAAAACAAATGAAATAGAACCACTTGTCATTTCATAAAACAAAAGATGACTTCTGAGGTAAATAAAAAGAAAAAAAATGATAAAAAATCAAATATAATTAAACTGAAAAATAATAAATGAAAAAAGATAATTTTTCCTAGTGTACATATTTACAATTGTAAACGAAAATCTAAGACATAAAATATATAAAGCTTTTTTTGAAACTTTCAATTGTTATTCTTCCGGAATTAGGTGGACAGAAGGTAGTCGAAGATACGAGATTTGAAGATTGGAAGGGCATTAGAACTACGAATAAAGGAGGGAATAGAATTCCATAGGGAAGAGGAACGGATGAGGAAAGATCAACCAAAGGCTGCGGTTCGATGGGCAGTTACATATAAGTCTGAAGGCTGTGAGCGGGAATGCACTGAGGACTTAAATTTAAGGATATCTGAGATGTACGATGGAGGCGGGATTGGATAACTTGGTAGAGAAAGGAAGCAAGAAAATATTTACGACGGAAGGAGGGGTAAAGCCACTCCAACTCTTCATAAAATCGGTTGACAGAGGCGTCCCTGGGGACACCAAAGATGAATCGCACAAAGGAATTATTTAACCGTTTTAATTTTGCTTCGAGATCCCCAGAGACACCCCCGTAAACCACACATCAATACTCAAAGTGGGGGAATATTAAGGAAGTAACCAGGAGCCGGCGGGTTTCAAAAGGAAGTAGGTGACGAAGATAATTTAAACGCTTCAGGGTGGAAAAGGTACGGCGGGAAATATCGGAGACGTGGTTTTTCCAGGAGAGAGTTTGGTCTATAGTGGGACTAAGGTTTTTATTTAACGTATGGATGGAATTGTATTGGATTGTTGTTTAGGAATAAGGTTGGAAAATGAGGAATAGTTTTCAGGAGGTGATTGGATCCTATTACGATTGCCTTAGTTTTCTCTGCATTCAACTTAAGCTTGTTTTCTTGTGCCCACTGACTAATTCTATTCAAGTCTTCTTGAATCTTTTCCGTAGCAACTAATAGGTCAGAAGGTAAGAAGGAAAGGTAAATTTGGAAATCATCTGCATACAAATGGTATTAAGAATGTTGGATAAGGATGGGAAGGTCATTGATGTAGATAGCGAAAAGGGTAGGGGATAGCAATGAACCCTGAGGGGACACCACAGGTAAGGGGTCGAGTCATTGATGGAGGTTTATCAGGAACCACTACGTACTGGGAACGATCGGATAGGAAGGATTGATACCAGTGCCAAGCACTGTTGGATAGAGGAAGGTTTCGTAGTTTGGTAATAAGGATGTTGTGGTCAATCATTTGACATTGGCTTTGGAGAAATCAAGGAGAATGAGGATAGTTAGGTTTTGGTGTCTTTGGCAGTTTGGAGGTCGTGGGTTATTTTAAGGAGAGCGGATTGTGTTGAATAGCCAGGTCGAAAGCCGGATTGATGAGGGATTGTTCTTCTGGAAAGTTTGAGAGTTGGTTTTGAATATGGTTTTCTAACGGTTTTGAAAGGTTAGAGAGGAGAGAAATAGGGCGGAAATCATTAAGTGAAGAGGGATTTGGGATTTTATTTAATGGTCGAACTAAAGCAGTTTTCCAACGAGAAGGAAATGTGGCATTTTGCAAGGAAAAATTGTGTATATAATAAAGTATGGGGATAAGGATTGGGAGACGGAGTATTTTCCACTTGGATTTGGGATCGGGAGCATTGGAGGGGGCGTGATGAATGTGAAGGGATTTAGCACGTCGAACTGCTAACTGGGTTGCATTACGGAGTAGTTTAAAATGAAAATAATCTGCAGACAGGCGGGTCCGACGAAATTTGCGTCTAGCTGCTTCTCTTTGTTTTATTATTACCTTTGTTTCCGGAGTAAGGCAAGGTGAAGTTGAATGGCGTAAGGTTCGGGTTTTGAGCGGAGCATGAATGTCCAATATGGATTGCAGATGTGAAGTGAGGGTGGAAACCATAGGGTTGATGGAGTTATAGGAGTGTATAATGTCCCACTAGACGGAATCATACTGTTAAAAATGAAGAAAGTCAATATTCTTACATTCAAATATGTACAAATTTGTAAATTATTTTTTGTTTAATTGACAAAACAGTTGTCTTCTGCAGGTGTAATGTACCTGTGGAAAGAACGATTGTTTTATCAATGACAATTTAAAGTCCTAACACACTCATTACATCAAAGAAAATATTTATTTTTTATATTCTATGTAATACTTAAATTTTAATACGAGATTTATTCCGAAAAGAAGAATAAGAAGGTGGTTATGAATAGGATTATTATTCATAATAATTTTCTACTAAGTGTTTACATTTTGTTCTCTACGGCTATTGGCGTATTGATAAAGCTTTTCCTGTTTTTTTCTATTTATTTGTACAAACATATTTTGTTATAAAACTATTTCTTTTATAAATACAACAAACGAAATAGTATTATCAAACTTCATTCATTAAAATAAAATATTTATTAGAAGTACATATTAATTTTTTTTAAAAAACTTTTTGAAGAAAACCCTGCAAAAAATAAATCTGTTTGACCAGTAGATGTCCGTTGTAGAGATGAACTTAGATTAAAAAAGTTTATAGTTTATTAGTTGACCATTTATTATAAACTATTAATAATGAATGGTTCTAGTATTTTTAAACAAAATATCGATATTTAGATAATATAATATCTATGATATCTATTTAGAAAATATTGATATTTCGATCATTTGATATCGGAGTATTGTTCCTAATATTCCACTTAGATGTTACAATTGTACAAACTATCGAAATAAACATGTAATTATCAAAATAAAATATCCATATTTCAGGTTTTAATTTTCTATTCTATTTTCTAGTATTTTAAAATAAAATATCGATTTTTCTATATTGTATAATATTTATATATATTAGTATAATATTGGAATATATTTCGTAATATTCCATATTGATGTTACAACTATACAAAATATCGAAGTAAATATGTAATTTTTAAAATATAATATGGATATTTCAGGTTTTAATTATCTAGTCTTTTTAAGATAAAAATTGATATTTAGATACTATAATATCAGAATATTGTAGCAAAAATTCCATATCGATATTACAACTATACAAAATATCGAAATAAATATGGAATTTTCAAAATAAAACATCAATATTTCTTTATTAAATAAATCAAAACTTGTATCCTTTTTTTGTCTTAACACTTTTTATTTTTCACCAGTCCAACGTTTCGGCCATTTTAGCCATCCTCAAGGACATCTAAATTTTTAACAGCTTATATTATACATTCATTTTTAACACTTATAACAACAACATTATCACCAATAATATAACATACCTTCAATTATAATTTCTTCCACACATTAATTTAGAGTTACTTTTGCAGGCTATTCTGCCCAGGTCATTCTCAGGTTATTATAAATTAAAAGCCTATTTAAAAAGTCAATTATTAGAGAGTCATATTTATTATTAATAAGCTTACCTAAGCTTAAATTTAGTAACCTATTTTTTTAAAAATTTAAAATCATAAATATTTAATTCTTGTTATATAAGATTATCCACACAAATTCACTACCATATAACAAACCATTTATAACCTCCCACTCACACAGGTCAGCCTTGTTTTAAGATTAATTTATTTTATTTTAAATTGCATTTTTGTCTCAATTTGGTATTT